>NW_024377079.1:0-26086 GCF_016835505.1 Polypterus senegalus | reverse complement strand
TGATTAGGTATAATCAAGCACATTATTAGTGCTATTAGCTATGAAAAGTGTAGTCCTGAAGTAACTTTAAAAGGATATTTATTTATGCCAGCATAAGGGCCCTGGCCTGCCAGCCTTTTCACAGGCAGATCTTGTTTTGTGAACGCCGGTGCTGAGCCGCTCACTGACAGAAGACAAACAAACTGCAGGCAGGGCCTTTGCCAGTGTGAGTACTGGGCAGGCTCTTAGGCTGGCACATCAAACATATAAGCACTTAACGGCATTTAGATTTATTAGAGCTCAGTAATACTTTTGGACAATAACATTAAAATAAAATGCATTCTGATATCTACCTAGTCTGAGCTACACTATAGAGGGGTTCTGCTCATTGATGCCCGTGAAGTTAGCAGCAGACAGCTTAATATAGTTGAGTGTGAAGCCAAGTGCCAAGAATGAATAGCACCGCTGTGTCAAGTTTACTGCAGGCTTTTATATGAGCACACCCAGATATATGTTAGATTAGCATTTAGGTTTATATGACAATGTCTCTTTATATGTCCTAACGATAATAAATAAAGTTACAGCAGAACATATTAGTTAGCTTATTTAATCAGTTGTTAAAGGCTTGTCTCTTCTCCGTCTTTCATGCACGAAGCTCGTGTCCAGGCTACCCGCAGTTTGGCCCTCATCAGTGAAGCTGCATGCTACCACTACCAGCACAGTTGCCATTTATTTTAGCCTTACAGTGGTGTGGTTCAACCCGTGGGGCAAAATATCTACAAGGGGGTCGCAAAGAAAAAATGGAAATCGAAGAAGAAGCTATTGTGATGTACTGTAGTTAATGTTTTCTGTTTACTCTGTTCAGGGCAGGCTCTGCATTTTTATAACTACATAGGCTGGCGAGCAATGGAGGCCTGGCTAATTCCAAAAAGAAGTGCATTGCAGTAATCTAGACAAGATGTTATAAAAGCATGTATCACTGTTTCAAGGTTGCGCGCTTAGACAAGACAGGCTTGCTTTTTGACAGCTTCCTCAACTAGAAAAGCGAGATTTTACCACTTCGTTCACATGGCTATCAAGTTTTAGTGGAATCCATTTTCACACCTAAATTTGTGATCATGGATTTCTAAAATTGAGCCACAGTGGAAAGGTCAATGCAGGGGTCCCGTTGATGCTATTGGGTCTAAATAGCATGACTTCTGTCTTGTTCTCATTAAAATTTAGAAAATGTAATGCCATCCAACTCCTTATGTCAATAAGGCAATCAAGCAGGGCTGGACAGAACATGGACTGTGTCTGTATACACAGTTGTGAAAAAAGTAAGTGCCCCATGACGTGGATTTTATTTTTCCTTTTTAACATTTCTAGACACATCAAGACTCGGGTTCAACAGACAGCTTTGGTGATTCACTACCTGAGTCTCTCTATCCCATAATGCACCAGTCACAGGACCCCCATCACTCTCAGCCCCTCAGTCACACAACACTCAGACTTTCATATCCTAAGCCTGTCCTGCTCTATTAAAACTTCAATGATTATAATTGTGATGATCCATTCAGTCAAAGCACAAACTCACATTTTAAAAAGTCGTCTCTGCTCTGAGGTTCAGGAGGCTGGAGGGCGAAAACTGGAGCTTCATGAGCTGAAAATTAAAAGAAAAGAGAAGAGGAATGGAAACTGTGAAGGTAGTATTGTGGGATCTTAGTGTAGTTTTTAAACACATTTTATAAATGTAGAACAGTTAAAATAAAAAATATTTATAAAATATACAAGGTCTGGAAAATTAGGACAAATGTCGATTTGAATATTCATATTAATAATAAATATACAGGGAGTCAGAGAGAATTGAGACCCCTTCACTTTCTGCACAGTGAAATGATTAGGTGGTCCTCAAGTTGTCAGAGTTCTGACATAGTCATCCAATTTGCTTATTTTCTCTGCCAAAATATATCAAATAAAATGCTTTTGGTGTTTAAACTCCTTTTAAATGTAGGTGGGAGACATGACTTCTGAGCAACCAACAGCAGACACGAGAACCTAGGGGGAGCACAGCTGAAAATGGATGAACGTGAACTTTTAACGTGGACTCCATCCAGCAGAATGTAATGGACACCGAAGACAGCAGGAGCAGATTGACATGTTCTGATATTATAAAGCACTGGTGCTGAGCTCAATTTGATTCCATTAACGTCTTCTCTGTTCTCATATTAAAAAATTTATTTGTGCACTGAGGCAGCTTAGCCATTTTAAAACAGATTTCTGTTCATTAATCTAAAGTTGAGCAAAGCAAAGGAAATAAAAAGAATCCCAATGTCAAATGAAAAAAGTGGATTTTAAAAAAGGACCTTTTAAGAGAGTATATGGAACTCGTATAAGAAGTATAACATTTCATTTTAAAATTCCAAAACATCTGATTAAAAGCAGCTGATTATTTAAAGAGTTTGTTATTCCTCAGCTAATCACTGTGAAAGGTGCTATATAGTAAAAAATACTTAACAACAAAGGATGGCAGATAAATGTTAAAGAGCAGGCCTTCTTTAGTGTCATCTTATTGTCACTCTGGTCCTCCTAATGGACTTCAAAAACAAACACAATCTCACCAGATGCTGTACCTGACCCACTGGCTGATCTTCTCCAGACTTTTTGTCAGACCTGACAGCTCCTTTCTCATGCCATCAGAAGAGAAATCAGTGGTGACAGTGAAGCTCACCAAGTCTCCATCAGCAGGAAGGACACAGTGAGATGAGAAAGTCTGAATCAGGAGAGAAGAGGGACAAGATTTCAGAAAGGAGACAATAAAAGAAAGTAATGCTGATAAGAGGAGGCACTTCTGAATTAAGGATCAGTGTGGTGGGCATTCAGCGTGGGTTTAAATGGTGAGAATGCCTGAGAAAAGATGAAAGATGAGAGATGAGACTGGACTGTGGGGTTTGAACTGTGAAGAAATGCTGAAGGATTTGAATCAGTTTAAGGATGGAGACATTAGAAGGTGGCCTTAGAAAAGAGTTGGCATCACTCTTTATTAGATGTCATTTTTTACATTTCATAAAAATTTACTTTTCACACAGACAGCTGTAGATTCATCTGTCTGATATGTACATGAAGTAAACAACTTTGAGATATTTGTAAACATAACATTTGAAATATTAAGGAAATATGAAAAGACAACCAGGTGATGGGCTGAATTTCCTGTTCTTGTTCTGTTGTACAAACTCCTCAGATCTTTTCAATTTCACTCTAATTGTTCTCTGGTCCCACACACCCCAGTCTGATCAGACTCCCTGTGAAGTGTCACTCTTACCTGTAGGAAGTCGAGATGGTGCTTGGTTTCTGAAAGCTCCTTCAGCTCAGCGTCTTTTCTCTTCAGCTCCTCAGTCTCTTTCTCCAGTTGCTTCATGACTCCTTCAGCCTTTCTTTTCTTGTTCCCTGATCCACTCAGTTAGTTTTCTGTGCACTTCCTCAATGCACTGTATCAGAGCAGTGAAGCTCTTCTCATTTTCTTCCATCTCTTTTAACAGAGATCTGATTGGATAAGATAAATATTTAGAATTGAATCACCTGATGAGAATAACCTATCACAAGGCATGTTTGTTGCTATTTTGATGCTGTGAAGGACAGTTTGAATTGGCTGGACTGATTGGTGGTACTTTATTTACAGAAGGAATGTTAGTTGCAGACCGCCACCCACACAATATGTTCTCCCCATTATGCTGAGTAACATCATCCCTCTGCTGCTGCTGCTGCTATTAAAGAAACTGCAGGACTTCATGGGATATGCAGTCATGAAAGGCATCCTTGTGAAGGATTTTGGGAGCCATTGGCAGAAGGTGCTGGGGGACAGATCTACTGTCTTGTGAGAATTCCATTTGACCTGGGAGTTTTTACAAAGTCTGCCTTTACAAATGGCATCTCCTGCTCTGCCTGAGGTTAGGAGAGGAGTAGGACAACACACACTTGAAATAAAGAAGATGAAGGAGAAGAAAATGTATTTGTATAGAGGAGTAATGTGTTAAAAGATAATTGTTTGACTTAGAGATCTGTACGTAGACAACGTCTTTGAATCCTACAAACAATTACATTCCAAATTTAACTTTCCAGCAATACATTTCTTTCACTATCTTCAAATCAGAAACTTTGTTAAACAGAACCTGCCCAATTTTCCTTGCCTCCTACCTCTATACCGGAAAAAGTATTGATCAATCTTGAGAACTCATTTCTGCAATATATAAAACTATTTTACAGTCCCTCCTTTTAAAAGATCCAGTACAGTGTGAAAAGGATCTCTCACTCAATATATCATAAAAGGAGTGGAAGGTAGCAATGCGGAAAATTCACTTGAGCTCCATATGCGCAAAGCGTACAGTTAATTAATTCAGAATTATATATTGAGTACATCTGTCTCGTTTAAAATTGTCCAAAATGTTTCCAGGGCAAGATCCAACCTACAAAAGTTGCAGTCAAGTCCCAGCCTCACTGGGTCACATGTTTTTGTGCGCCAAATTAACATCATTTTGATCAAAACATTTAAATGCCTTTCAGACAGCCTCGTGTCACAATCCCTCCTAATCCACTAACAGTTGTGATTGGTGGGCTCACCGAGGGGCTTAAAGTGGAGAAGGACAAACAAACTGTCATCGCCTTTATTACACTATTGGCATGCAGATTTATCTTGCTCAACTGGAAGAATCCTAATGTTCCTCTTTATAAGTCAGTGGGTAACTGATGTTTATATTATTTGAAACTAGAAAAATCAAATTCTCACTTAGAGGATCTGCAGCACTTTTCAAAACCTGACAGGATCTGATCAATAACTTTTTAGAATAAGCTTTTAAAGCACTGAGGAAGCAGATTCTCTCCCCATTTCTTTTTCTTCTCCATTTATCTTAATTCACTTATTAATTAATCTATTTACTTATTTTTACTAGTTTTAAGTTTTACTCTGTTGGCCTAGCTCTCTTTCTCAGGGTGGGGTTGATTTGTTTTCAACTCCTATTTTAGTAAAAATGTATTTATTTGTATGGAATTAGTGTGATTTCAAAAAAAAAAAAAAAAAAAAGAGGGTAATTGTGTGAAAATAAAAGTATTTCTGGACTGGAGACTTGTGTGTAATAGTTGGTTATAGTTATAGTTTGGGTTGTCAGACATCACCATGTCAGACCTGTGAGATTGAGATATTAAAACAAGAGGGTGTAGGTGTTGGTTAGGGATTCAGATTTCATTTAATTTCATGATCTCAGTGCTTTTTTTTTTTCCCCTGTGCCATCTCTTTGTCATTGTAAAGCTCAGAGTTTTGAGTCTTTATTTACGCGTGCTTGATGTATTTCTACTTCATTTATGACCTTTTACATTATTACTACTGAATTTTCTATTGCAACTATGGCTAATACTTGTATGATGACACCTGGAGGGGTGTTCTATGTGGGAAGTAAATGTAAGGTAAAAGTTGCATGTTGTCAACCCCAAAGCTGGAGGTGGCTGTTTTTAGAACTTTGCACAGCTGGATAGTGACTTGATAACTCTGTGATAGAAGACAGGGATGAGAAGCCCTAAAGGTTCACCTCTAACCATCCCTAGAATGAGGGAAGAAATTATAATATGGGATTTATTTATTGGGAATTTAGATGAAGCTTTACTCCAAATAAAGAGAGTCTCATATGGTGTTTTTCCCTTTTTTGGTACATGTGGAAAACCTCCTGGTTGGGTGGATAGGCTCCTGGCCAGAGCGGGGGAAGGAAGAAAAGATAGTGTGGAAGACAAATGTTCTTTTTAGTTTCCTTTACTAATTCATGTCCTGAAAGTAAGCTTTACAAAACCATGAAAAGCATGCTTTATTTTAGCAAACAGAAAATATTTGTGCAAAGGACTAAAGGTCTGGGGCATTCCACACATGAGCCCTGCCTTATCACGTTTTCCCTTAGCTTACATCTGAACGCATAACAAAAGGGCCAAAGAAATCAAGTTTTAAAAGGGGGGCAAAGGTTGTGTATAATAAATGTGTTGACTTTTGCATTTTATAATGATATTAAATCAGCATTCTAGGGGTATAAAATAACCCAACAGACAGGGTTCAGAAGAGCTGACATTTTCATGTATTGATTGTCTGCTTTCTGAAACTCTTCTCCCCATGACTCTAAAATAAAGCTGCTTTATCCCACACCTGCTGTCTGGTCGAAAACGTCCACAGTTTTGGCCCAGCTTGGGCGAGGCGGCAGGCGGCTCCTGTGCAGGATCGCCCAGAGGACCGTGGTGGAGCCAATTCCGGCTCATCGGGTCCAGCCGGTAAATGTAGGATTGGCCTCCCTTGGGCTTTTCCCTTTTAGGGGAGTCCTGACCTCCCCCCTTAGCCGATCCAGGCGCCCGGCGGGCTTTTCCCAAGGCAGGGGGGCCCGGAGTCGGTGAGTAAAATGGGAGGTTTCCCAGTAAGTTTGACTGGTGGGGCTAGAAGTATCAGTTAGAAAAAAAAGAAAAAAAAGCATATGCAAAATAAAGAATAAAAAAGCATACTGTATCAGACCCATAGGGGGGTTCTAGGGACTCGCGGAAAGTGACTTTGGGCCCCTACAGAAAGCGGCACAGTGTGAATGTTAGCTAGTCACCCCTGTGAAGTGGAATAGAGGCAAGTGCGCAGCTCCTATAATAATTTGAGAATTGGGGGTGAAAGGTATTTAGAATGTTGTCTAAAAAAAGGGAGGTGAGTTTTTCATCGCTGTCTGTTTATACTCTTGTTTCAACAGGTTGCTAAGGTGGCGGAGACAATACCCTGGCAGATTGGCGCATACAAACCGTCTGATGAAAGGGATCGGGGTAAAAACCTCCATATCCCGGACCCCCGGGGTATTGATGTAGGATTCTGCTGATGCAAAAAAACGGACCGGGTCACCCAGCTGTAATCCGGGAATAGGGCCCCGGACGGGGTGGAGCAGGGATTTTTGAGGGGCTGAGTCATTTTCTGCTGATATCCTGCCACTCACTATGGGAAAAACAAATAGCAAGCCAGTCAAACAGTCCCCCAAGAGTCCTATAAACCCTAATGAAAGGAGGACTTTTTAGGGGGATCGCCAGGCTCTGATGCTTTCGGGATGAAAGGCGGGTCCCTAAAAACTCATTGAAAAAAAGACAGGATTAGATTTAAAAAGGCATGAAAGAAGTGGAAAAAAGGACAGTGCAGGTAGATGGCATAGGGGGAAGGAACTGGGGTATGAATGAATACAGGACATGAAAATACTGTGCAGAAATAAAAGGGTTGTTGTAATGGAGGTCCTTATCAGATGGATATCTATGACAGATGGGAATTGATTATTAAAGACAATCGTTGGAAGCGGCACAGAAATGGAATGAGCTTTTAGTTGCTGAAGCTGCTTATAGCTTCACAGAAAGTGCAGGCTGATTGGGACCCAGCCCTGAAAAAAGGGGGAAAGAGGAGTGATAAAGAACCCTTTATACCCCGTGCTCTCTTCCCCAACACTTCACCACAACCCCTTCCCCCGCCACATTCCCCCCTTGCCCCAACAGCTCCTGTGGTTACCGATGCCCCAGTTCTGATGATTTCTTTGATGAACAATATCGTGAAACCCTCCTCACTTACGGACCCGGATGATGAGGACGGGCGGCCATAGTTAAGGGGCTATGGGGGGGCTGTTCAAACTCACAAAAAAAGCCTTCCATTTCACAGCGTACTAGAAGAAAGACCCTCAGATCGTCCCTGAAAACCTTACCCGTTTATGCCCCCCTAAACCTTTGACCCACATTTTCATCCCCTTTTTTTGGGGTCCCTAACCCGACACAATCCTACAAAACCCCAGGAATGCTAACCCCACTACTGTAATGATACATGTAACTGGGATATTCAAGAGCTAAAAGGGCGTGGTGTCAATTTCCTGATCCTAAGGTTCGGTGGGTTGAAGTTTGTGGAACAGGTCGGCAACTAGACAACATATAAAGCAAATGCGGCGGTGGACCCAGTTCTTTCCAGAAAGATGGGCACTACTTGGGCTACTGTCAACCATGGGCAGCATAGCGGGAGAACAGTGGCAGTGAAATGAGGCATTGCCTCGTGGACAAAATAATGAGGGTCCTTTCCTTGCCCAATGGGAAACCCGGGTGAAACTGCAATAGCTGCAAAATATAAAAGGGGGCACCGACTGGTACCTTATTTCAGATGAGGCGGTAGATGAATGGGCACACCCGTATTCAGGACTTGATGACAAATCATTCTGGCTGAACAGCCAGATGACTTGCCAGAAAGCAGTTCCTCCTTTTTGTGCCCAGAACTCAGAAGGATATTCAAAATAAAATGCACTCGTCCTGTATTTGGATAGGAAAGAGCCACTTTGATGAAGTTGAAAAAATACTCAGAGCATGCTGAACGACAGACTAAGCAAAAAGAGTCAGATACTCAGACCAAGTTAATTGCGGCACAAATGAATTATTATGCAGGTGGAGCTGCCTCAGGCGGGGTGGGGCGTGGAGGGCGTGGATTTTTCGAGGACGGGGGTGAAGCCGGGGAGGCCCGGGATTTTTCTTCCTAACCCAATTCTTCGTCTGCTCAGCTGCCTCCTCAGATCAAGCACCTACATCTTGCCTATTCGATGGGACACTTCTGCAATTGCCCACATCAGCTTCCTCCCCGCCTCCCTTACCTGCCTGAGGATATTCCTTTCACAGGGACCCCAGCCACTCTCTTCAGTTGCCTTTGCTCCTTTCGCCTTGCGGACACAGATTCTTTTGGCTTTGCTGGTGAATGGCTGGAACTGCTTTTCTAGTCTTTTTTCGAGCGATACACTGACTGTACCTGCTTCTGGACAACCACATTTTTTGCTGGTGTCTAAACCTTTTGGGTTTAGCTTCATTTCAGTGGTTCCATTTTTGATGCACCTTTTTTTGTTAAATCAGCTCTGCCCTGTTAATCTGTTGGGGAAGGGATCTGGATGACTAGCTCTCCCTCTCTATTTCTCAAACCCCGGAATGAGGTTTTACTGTTCTATTCCTAAATTCCTGTGCCAAACCTCCCCTCACACTAAGCCCTCTTTTGCAGCCTGGACCCCGAACATCTCCTCACACACCATTCTCCTTAAACCCTACACTTTTTTTCCTTCCTGTCTTTCCCCATTTGCAAGTCCCCAACACTCTCCACTGCCTGCCCAGTCTTCCCTGCTGAAGTGGACACCCTTGGTTAGAATCTTTTCTCTCTTCAGGTAATACCCCAGGCCTTCTATCCCTTGCATTTTTCCTCATCCAACAAAGCTGCTGCTGTCAGTTCACATCACATATTCACGTTTTCTATTTGGGGTTCGGTTGCCCATGTTTCTTTGCAAATCTAGCACCGTTCACTGAGTCGAAGTGGGAATGGGTGGGACAATGTCTCAATAGGGGGACTGGCTGCCGCGTTGTATCTTTGATACCTCAGATCATTTCTCAAGGTTGTGCTTCAAAATGTTTTTAGTACATTGTGCATTGT
The DNA here is from genome assembly GCF_016835505.1 of Polypterus senegalus. NCBI lineage: Eukaryota > Metazoa > Chordata > Cladistia > Polypteriformes > Polypteridae > Polypterus > Polypterus senegalus. The sequence goes on along the minus strand of NW_024377079.1, from coordinate 16,650 downwards.
CCCCGTCCTTCCCTTTCTGCTTTTTCATTGCAAACCACCTCTCCCTCTTGGCTTTCCTCACTTCCGATGCACTGTGGTCCGGGGGAAAAAATGATTATGGAAGGATAGCACACTGTAGACTGGTGATTTTCCCAAAATCGTCCTTCTACCCAATCGGCGCCATATCCTCTGTCTCCAGCAGCAGGGCTGGCATCTCAGCCGTACATTCAATCCGTGGCTTTGGAGCAATCATTCAAATTAAAAATCTCTCAGTCAACTCCCCGTTTTACCTTTTTAAAAAGGCTGGCCGGTTCATGGCGTTTTGTTCAAGATCTTCGACAAGTTAATTTCCAGTTTCCTAGGGCACCTTTGTTCCAAATCCATCCACTATTCTTTCCTGAATACCTCCTCCGTTATTTCTCTGTTATTGACCTTGCACGCCTATTTTTGTATTCCCTTTGCACCGACTCTCAATTCTGGTTTGCCTTTACTTTCCAAAACCGCCGTTAGACATGGACCGTTATCCTCAAGGGATATACTGAAACCCTTTGTATTGGACAAAGAAAGCCAGATAATGACGTGTCTTGATACAGTATGTAGATGCTATAATGTTTAGTACAAGAAGAAGATTGTGCAGTGATACTCAAATTGTTATTATTTTTAACAGAAAATGGCCATAAAAGTTTCTAAAAACAAAACTGCAGTTAATTCAAACAACTGTGAAATATTCAGGTCGCCATTTTCTTTGTGAAACAAAGGCCTCTCTCTTTTGCGTCATTATAAACACCATTCAAAATCTTCCTAGACCTGTTACAAAGCAACAGTTGTGTCTGTATTAGGCATTATAGGACACTGTGGGGTAGCTTTAAACTTCACTGAAGAGGCGCCTTTGCAACCTTAGCGATCACCCTGATTTCCCCTTTCTGGTCAGGTGACATGCAATGATCAAGCTGAGAAAGGGTCTATGTGACTTTAAAAAAAGTGCCCTACTGTTTTGCTCGTTGGGACTTTGACTTCTCATCCATTCCCCTCTGTTGGGCGAGAAAGGGGATATATGATCAGTTCTTACACAACTGTCTAGGCTGTAGCAACCACAACAGAGGCATTGCTAGCCAGTACAGAATGTGTCAAAGGCCTAGTGGTAAAAAGTGCCTCAGCCGTACATTTCCATTTTAGTACAGGCTAAAACCTCACATTTACTACTGCTAGGGCAATACACTATCAAAATGTACTCTGTTGTTTTTCAGGGGTTACCATTAAAGATTCACCACCTTAAATCCGGATTCGCTGCTTCCAACTGGAAATCAGAGTGGAGCCCCCCAACTGTCATGATGGGAAATAACTAGGTTTAAACCTGACCAAACACAGAAACACCCCCATGAACGGGGGAATAATTTTTGTGGATGGATGTTCTTTACTTTGGAAAATGGAACACCTTCAACCAGCTATGCAGTGGTCAAAGGTGACCACCTACTGGAAACAAACCCAAAATTTTTTCAAGTTTAAGCGGGGCGGCAGCTGAGTTGATAGCTCTCACCCGAGCTTGTCAGTTGTCAGAGGAAAAATTGTAACTATCTATACTAATTCTAGATATGCTTTTGGGTCTGCCATGATCATGGGGCATTATGGAAACTCAGGGGATTCAAGACCAGTACTGGGAAGCCATTCAGCATAAAAAGCTAATAGAATCCCTCTTAGAAAGGGCCCTACGAAAACCATCAAAGCTAGCGTCGTTAAAGTTTAAGCTCACATGGAAAACAGGATCCTGTCAGCAAAGGAAACAAATTAGCTGATCATTTTGCTAACGGGCTGCGTATAATAACACACCAATCTCTTTATTCCAACAGAGAAAAGACCAGGACACTGATAATCAAATTATTTCTTTACAGAGTGTAGCCACGGACACAGAGAAAATGGTCCAAAGAAGGGTCCCTCTCTGATGGAGTCTGGACCATAAACAAACTAACAAACCTTTCCTTCCTAAAGCTTCTTTTCCAGGTATGGCAAAATGCCTATGGCCTAGACCATGCTGGAAAAAAGCCATGTTCAAGATGTTGAAAAATATTGGGGAAACTGTAGGTTTTCTCTACATATGCAAAAGCAGTTCTGCAGGTGCTGTGCATTATGTCAAAGTTTATGTAGGAAGAGGGCACCAGGTAAGTCGCCGTTACACCTACCCAATGGGTCCATTGAACACTTTCAAATGGACTTATTGAATAACACCATCAAAGGGGTAGCGATACTGTTTAGTAATTGTTGATGTGTTCTCGATGGGTGGAACTTTCTCTTCCCAAAAAGGGAAAATGCAAAACTGTGGCAAAGCTTTTTATAAAGAAATCATTCCTAGATGGGGATACCACAGAAATACAAACTGATAATTGCTCACACTTTGTAACCTGGCTCCAGACAATTTCATCATTATTGCAAATACCACCCCAGAGTGGAGGAATTGTGGAACGATGCAATGGTACCTTTGCAATCTAAATTGGCTAAAATCTGTGAGCAAACAAATTTACCCGGCCTGATGCTCTGCCTCCAGTTTGATGGGATTATGGGGGAAGAACACATCAACAACAACAACAACAACAACAACATTTATTTATATAGCACATTTTCATACAAACAGTAGCTCAAAAATGCTTACTATTAAAAATAGAAAAATGAAAGACATAATTATAAAAATAAATCAACATTAACATGAATAAGAGTAAAGGGTTTAAAGGCCAGGGGGGCAGAAAAAACAAAAAAATCCCGGCGGCTGGAGAAAAATAAAATCTGTAGGGATTCCAGACCATGATACCCCCCAGTCCCCCCTGGGCATTCTACCTAACATAAATGAAACAGTCCTCTTTGGTTTGGGGTTCTCACGGAAAAGGGCTTGATATGATGATGGTCACGTAGACTTCTTCCTTTTTTAAACCGTCCATCATTGTTGGAGCATCATGAAGCTTTGAGTAGGTGGAGGTGGCGCGAGCCACCACCACAAAAACCGGGAAAAAAACAGAAAAGATAGGGGGGCGTACCGATTTTAGAGCCACCATGAATAGTTGTTATGATGATTGAACATAAGAGTATCGGATTAAGTTAAATTACTATTAAAATGAAGTTATAAAAGGCCATGTTAAAGTAAAGTGTTTTCAGCAGTGTTTTAAGTGCTCACTGTATCAACCTGAGAATTCCCATTGGCAGGTATTCCAGACAGGTGCATAACAGCAGAAGGCCCCTCACCACTTCTTTTAAGTTTTGTTCTTGGAATTCTAAAGGAGACACTCATTTGAGGATCTAGGGTTCGATTTGGAATATAAGGTGTCAGACATTCCCATATATAAGATGGGGCGAGATTTTTTAAAAGGGTTTATAAACCATAAGCAGAATTTTAAAATCAATTCTGAATGACACAGGTAACCATGTAGTGACATAAAACTGGAGTAATGTGTTCTGATTTTTTTTTTTCTAGTTAGGATTCTAGCAGCTGCATTTCTGCACTAGTTGCAAGCGATTTATATCTTTTGGGTAGTCCTGAGGAGTGCGTTACGGGAATCTAGTGGCTGAAAACAAAGGGGTGAACTAATTTCTCAGCATCTTTCAGTGATATAAGGGTCTAACTTTTTCTTATGTTTCTTAAATTTAAAAAATGCTGTCCTAATGATCTGATTAATATGTGATTTAAAATTCAGATTTTCATCAACAATCACCTAAACTTTTTACCTCCGTCTTGACTTTTTTAAACCTAATGTATCCCGTTTATTTCTAATAGCCTCATTGTATCCATTATTGCTGATCACTAAAATTTCCCGTTTTTTCTTTATTTAACGAAAATTACTATTCATCCATTCTGAGATACCAGTAGACATTGTGTTAGTGAATCAAAGAGATCAGGGGGCATCAGGTGCTATTGGGTAAAGTACAGCTGTGTGTCATCAGCATAGCTGTGGTAGCTCACGTTGTGCCCTGAGATAATCTGACCTACGGAGCATGTAGTTTAGCATCAGCCAGGGCTGTCGCCATTGAAATTCTGACCGGAGGCCCATGCCAGTCGGCATGGTCATAAGGGAATGTGCATACTGTGTACAATGATCTTCTTTCAATCTTACAGGTCTCCAAGCTTCTCTGGAAGGAGTCCCACGGGTGAAACAGGCCTGGAGGGAAATGGTCCTCAATCAAAGGACTCCCGATTCCATTAGGAACCTGGATTTTGGCTAGAATCTCGGAAGGAAACATTGGCCCTCACCCTTGGTGGAGGGGGCCCGTTCAAGTTCTGCTTCGACACCACATGCTGTTAATTGAGGGACTGCCTCTTGGTTCACATCTCACTGCAAAAATGGCACCCTTGATTGTGGTCCTACTATATGTCTTTCCATCCCTTGTGAGCTGCTCTGGTCCCTTGACTTTTCCTTCCGGAATCCCACATCAGTTCAGGTGGATTTCTGTTCTGTCATTATTGACTGTGGGGGCTGATCGACAAATCCAGTGGACCTGGTGTGACAAATATGTGTGTTTAACTGTTACAAACTCTGGATTCGGAAGTAACTGTGACAAGTGGGACTGGGTTTTCTAATACCCGGAACATGACTGGGGTTATCAACCTATAAACCAGAAGCTTGGTCTGAAAAAATCGTTTTCTATTATAAAAAGGGCATGCCCCCCATGAATGTACCGAATACCATTGTAACCCTTTGATCATTACTCTGAAGAACCCTTCTTTCATGATTCAGGAACCTATATTTTAGGGGCATATGTATCTGGAATAGATCCTCTGGGAGATTTCAAATTAAGGTTGAGAACCCTGTTACTAACACCTCCATTTCCACACACACACCCCATCTCTCCCCACCCTGGTCCAAACCCCCCCTGTCAAGGTCATGAATATTTCCCCACCTCTTCTTCCACTTTTTTGATTGAAACTGGGTATGGGGATCAGGGGAAACCCTTTGGCTGCAATGGGTATTATATTCTAGACAAGTGAATCAATCTGTTTCTATGCATTTACTTAAAGCTAAGCCACATTTGGCCACTGTCCCTTTTCCTCTTTCTAACATATCTGTCTACTGGCCTTCCTTGCCTACTTGCCCTTTTATCTCTTCTCTATTCCCAAACGATTTTACATTACCTTTCCTTCTTTTCCCCTACTCTTCCCATGACTCCCGATGTTTTCCCGCCTGATGAAAGGTTTATACCCGTTTTTAGGAACCTTTCTTCCCTCGTGGCACAAATGTTGGTAATATCCTCTTTTGTTTCCAAACTTTTCCGGTTAATTCTTCCTCTTTAGCTTCCCAAAATTTTCAATTTTTCTGATTACTCAGAATACTCCAGAGCTGATATTTGGTGGATTTCCGTGGGTCTAATTTCTTGACATCCTTCCACTTGACTGGACTGGCCTTTGCAAAAACAACTTTTTATGCCTTTCCCGACTTCTCCTTTAACTTTTCCTCCCATGTGTACCCAAAATTTTGGCGGCGTGTGGACCCGTTCTTGGACCTTCCCAGTTTTCCCCACATGGCCCTGGGGTATTTTGATTCCATTGGGTCCTCGTGGGTCCCTGATAAAGTTCAAGGCAAAGGGGCCAAGTTGCTGCCGGATTTGGGGTCTATTTTTCCTCAGGTTACTATAAACAAAATGTAGATTGGATTAATTACCTCTATTACAATCAACAAAAGTCTTAAATTTTACTAAAGAAGCTGTTGAAGGTATCCATGAGCAACTTGATAAAACATCCCTCATGACCTGGCAAAATCGATTGGCTTTAGATATGTCTTGGCTGAGAAAGGAGGCGTTTGTGCTATGTCTGGTGATGCATACCAAGATACTTATATCCTTAATAATACAGCTCCTGATGGATCAATCACCCGTGCTTTAGCTGATTTGACATGAACTAGCTACTAATTCTGGAATTTCTAATCCTTGGGACAAATGGTTTATGTCCACTTTTTGGGTCCTGGGGCCAATGGCTTAATCAGTTTTCATCTCTCTACGGTTGCTTTAATTGTTCTCCTGCTTGTAGCTTGCTGTATTGTTCCCTTGATAAGATACATTGTATCCAAGTATTTTACTGCCTCATGGCAAGGCTTACTTTTACACGAAGAAAAATGGTTCAGATCAGCACAGCCACCCCACACTCCTCCACCACTCCACTCCATCCCTCTCTCCTACCCTTTCCTACTCAACTCTCCCTGATCAAATATTTTTGTTTGCTAAAAAAGGGGGGAATGTGGAAGACGAATGTTCTCTTCGTTTCCCTTGTACTAATTCATGTCTGAGAAGTAAGCTTTACGAAACCAAGTAACAGCATGCTTTGTTTTAGCAAACAGAAAATGTTTGTGCAAAGGACTCAAGGTCTGAGCATTCCACACATGAGTCTGCCTTATCACGTTGTCCTTTGCTTAGATCTGACGCCATAACAAAAGGAGCCAAGAAATCAAGTTTTACAAGGGACGTTAAAGGGGCTCAAGGTTGTGTATAATAAAGTGTTGACTGTTGCATTTTATAATGATATTAAATTACGCATTCTAGGGGTATAAAACTGGACCCCACCCAACAGACGGGGTTCAGAAGAGCCCTGACGCTGTCATGTATATTGATTGTCTGCTTTTCTGAAACTCTTTCACTGTGACTCTGAATAATATATATTAGGGAGAAACATTCGTGTTTTACCCCACTTTTAGGAATAAGTCCTTTGAATTTTACAACAGGGTTGGGGAAGTACTTCAAACATGTTTGTGTTTCTCTGCAGTTTCTCAGTTAACCCCCACAGGAAAGCTATACTGTCTACCCAGCCAAATTTCAGCTCAACAAATGTTTTTTTTTTTTTTATAGGTGTGAAGATATTCTGTGCTCTCATTGGTCTGAAGTATGGCTGTTTGGAATTGGCTTGTATCAGAGCCTTTAAGTACCATGATGCCCTATTGGCTGTAGGGGTTGGACAGAAAACCTATAAATTTACTTGCTTTATCTCACTCTCTCTCTACCAAACTGATGAAGACCATCTTACACACCATGAACTGAAAGGACAAACAATGAAGAGCACAACTCAGTGGCCATATTGAGACAGGCATGTGGCCTATTCTTAAGAAAACTGACCATAAATGAAGACTTAACTAGAAACATTTTAAGTTACTAACAAGTCTGTGTGCCACCAGAAACTACATATCAACATTTATCAGTTTGCATTTTGCCAGTATTCAAATGTACTTGCATATGTATTTTAGAATATTATCAATAATACACTATTTAAATTATAACTTAAACCCTGCTTGTCTTTTACTACAACTAAATACTGAGGTTATAAATGTAGAAGGGAAGGTGGGAAAGTTATAGTATAATTCTCCAACTTTCCGTGTAGGTAGAAGGCTGAAATTTGGCAGGCTCATTCCTTACAGCTTACTCATAAACGTTAGGCAGGTTTCATTTCAAAATTCAACGTGTATTGGTCATAAACTGGAACATAGTTTTCTCCATATACTGTAATGGACTTCCACTCGATGGCGGTGGGGGGAGTTGCGTGTTACATCATCACGCATCCTCGTAATCATGTGAACTGACTGTGAACGCAGAGCATTAAAGGAGGAAACCCAGCATCTGGTGATGTCCATGAGTTCAAGACTTCAGGCTGTCGTTGCCAGCAAAGGGTTTTCAACAAGTATTAGAAATGAACATTTTCTTTCCAGTTATTTAATTTGTCCAATTACTTTTGAGCCCTGAAATGAAGGGATTGCGTTAAAAAATGCTTTAGTTGCCTCACATTTTATGCTATCGTTTTGTTCAGCCCACTGAATTAAAGCTGAAAGTCTGCACTTCAACTGCATCTGAGTTGCTTCTTTTAAAATTTATTGTGGTAATGTACAGAACCAAAATTAGAAAAAAATTGTCTCTGTCCAAATATTTATGGACCTAACTGTACTTATCCTCAAAATCTAACACACCAGAGATCTTATTATCTTTGGACACAGAGAAAGCCTTTGATAGAGATGAATGGGACATTTTATTCACCACACTATACATATCTGTGTTTGACCCAAATATATGTGCATGGATAAATTACTTTACACCAGTCTAGAAGCCACAGTTTGTCTTAACAACATGAACTGAACTGGGCGGTTCTAGACAGGCATATATGAGGGCAGACAGAAATGTGAAGGGCACATGGTGGCGACGGAGATGGGAAAGGGGTGGGTGGTGGTGGGTTGTGGGTGCTCTGGATAACTGTTTTGTTATGTAATTGGATTGCACTCGTCAGGCCTCTGCCCTAAGACCTGTCCAACTTGGGTGTCCCACCTGAAGGCTAAGCTTCTGCTGGTGTACCTCTTAAAGTCACTGAGGCACGCAAACCCCCTGACCACGATAAGGTGGCAATCCCTCAGGAGGAAAACTGAAAAATAAAACAACAAAAAATAAAATAAAATATTCCTCATCAGATTATAACAACTAAAACTTGACATTTACCTTAATTGAATGGCCTATATCAAATATATTTGAACCCAACAATAACACTTCTCACTTGCCAATACTAACAAGACAAAAAAGGGTAGGCCAAGTTATATAAAAAATCAATTCACCAAGTCTTGAAAAAAAAACTGAAAACAGAATAAAAAATAAAATAAAATACAATTTACAACCAACTACATAAAATGTATCTAATTGGATGGCCTAATTCTCAAAATAAATGTGCAAAATAAAGTAAGAATAAAATAGGACCTCTCAACATTATTTAACATTAACAAATTTACAAAATAAAAAGGGTTGTTATAGTAATTAAAACAAAAAACAATTCACCGTGTCTTTTCCTACAATTCTCAGACTAATTTGTAGAACACGAAAACAGATTTAGAACAGAACATTTGAACTTTTTTTCTTCTTTTATCTTGTTTTAAGCTTGTTTGTTTTGCATCAATTGAACTCTCTGTTTGAAACTGAACAGCTCCACTCTCCTTTCTCCTCAATCCATCTACAACAACAGTCTCCTGTTTCCCTTTGTAAAAACTCTTACAAATTCATCATATCCAAGTTATTTGTTATGGACTTCTCATGGGCCAAGATCACCAAATTCCTCTTTCTTTTATGTCACATGGTGTGACATAGGGGTTAGGACCCGTGACAAAGTGGAGAAGGAACTCTCACCGATGCTGAAGACACACCAATGACAGGGCTGTTACTCACAATTTATGCAGCTCAGTAAAGGCTTCCTGTCTCCTGCAGGAGTTTACAGTTCACAGTGGACAGGTCTGTTTCCTTTGAACATTTTTTTGAGCAGCATCTGTTTTGCCACAAGAACTTCATTTTTCAGACTTACAACATCTGCTACAGTGCCAGCCATCACAGCCAGAGGGTGCAACAGGGTAAGATTTAGAAATGCGCTAGATTTGGGTGCAAGACTAGATATGGCTCTCATAAGATCAATATTCTTTTGTGAAAATCTAGTTTCCATTCCTGAAATGCCCTGTCAAGGATGTTAAGCAGGATCTTTTCAGAGACTGATGGGGAAATGGTAGGGTCATCAGAGTCTGTATGGTCCGAGTTGAGAGCAACTGAACACTTTTGACACAGGTGTTTGCTCATTGTCTCTCTTTGTGGATGTGACTCATCCTCAGCGGAGATGACACTCCCCAACAGTCATCCTCACTGATGTTTTTGAAGGAGTCCAGTGCTGCACTAACAACCTCAGAAGCACTGCACAGATCAACTGACTGAGACTGTAGAATAGCATTTGCTGGTTTCAAGACACCAAGCACCCACACTGGGAACTTTCCAATCTCAAAGAAGTGATGCCTCTAATTTGACATAGCAGGCCTGATGCTTCGGTGCACAGGTCAACTGCAGCATCATCATCCTCTGTCATCTCAAATAGGATACTAAGGATGTGTTCTTGATTGTCCACAGTGCACCTTGTCACCTCACCTTATAGTGACATGTCTATCTGATCTCAAGCAGCCTTTTTAGACAAGGTGCATCATGTTTATTGAGCACAATTCACAATATATCAACCTTCCTTCTCTCCATCATATCTGCTAACTCTGTACCCTTACCAGTCATACTTTCAAAATTCAAAGTTCCTACCCTCAGTTCCACTCTATTTACCTTCCTCCTCTCCTCCATGTCTGTCCCCTCTTCTTCTCCTTCTTTGGCCAACAGTAGCCCATTTCCGCCAGCACCCTGTTGGCTAACAGTACTGGTGGCGTTGTTGTTAACCCGGAGCTAGACTGATCCGGTATCAGAAATCTGAATTGTTGTTGCATATTGATTTGCAAAATTTTACACCAGATGCCCTTCTTGGCATAACCTCCCCATTTATCTGGGTTTGGGACCAGCACAAGAAACACACTGGTGTGTGTCCACCCTGTGGCTGGGTTGTGATGACAATGTAATATAAAAGAAAAATCAGATCCATCCCAAGCAGTACCGCTAGTAATATAACCATGTCCCAGCTGACCCCCCAGAGCTAAATGCTATCATGATGACGTCCTTTGGCACACTCTTTTAATTTGAAGATGTAGCTGGGTTTTTCCAAAATTACCAAAGTTCAACAGCTCTAGCTTAAAAATGGGATTTAACAGAAGCCTGACGTTCGGAAATGATTCCACAGTTTTAGTTAAAATTCAAAGTAAAACAGTTCACACAAAGAGAACAAATTAAATAGCAAAAAAAAGAAAGTTCTTATTAAGAAAAGTTCTGTTCAAAGTTTAAATCTTGTTACATTTCAAATAGTTACAAATCACTTCAAACGTTTCTGAACCATTTTGAAATGACGGTCAGAAAACTGTATGCCTAACCCATTTCTTGAAGTTGAAAATGGGTCTTTCAAGTCCGTGCTTACTGGGACCTGTTCTAAACAAATGACTCAATTATCACACTGTATCTTAGTTATAGCATGAAAGTTCTATCTCTTAATAACTTATAGGGAGGAAAACCTATATGATTCTCTGTGACTATGAAAGAAAATTATATTCTATTCAAATTAAGCTAATATGAGTTTAACTCAAAGCTTTAACTTTGAAAGATTGGCTCTTAGGAGGTACTGCTTGACACATCTTGTGTATGTTGAACCTGCAAGCACTGGTTCCCCAACAAGAGCATCTCTTTTCACACCTATTTTTTTTACCGTTTGTAGCTTAATGTGACCAATTTATGCAATTCAGTTTAAAGTTCTGTAGTATACTGGCAGGTTGATGTACTTTGTTCACTGATTGTGCTTTCAGCAGTTATGGCAAACACTAATATGTTGTATTCTGATGTGTCAAAGATGGTGTTAATGAACATCAGCGACCCCTTTTGCAGTCTTGACCAACATCTAACAAAAGTCCTGAAGATCACCCCCTTATAAAACGGTGTGACTGCTCTGCTTCAGAACCTTAACAAGGATGTGAGTTTCAGTTTGGTGTTATACAGTATATTGTTTTTATTTTTAGTTCAATAAAATCATTTGTGTTAGAAGGATGGCTGGAAGTATTGCCTGGCAGAAGGTTATTTTAAAACTTTTGGACTTCACATGATGGGCTGTGTAAATCACTTAAAGTTCATGAGAACATTCTTTTGTCAGGCTTGGGTAACAGAGTTGCACCAAGACAGAAGGCAAGTCCAATAAAATAACTTTATTCTTGAAAAGGCAGGAACAGTCTCAAGGCTTTGGTGAAAATACAATTTTTCTTCAGAACACAATCACAATGAACATGAGAGGCATCGTGGCAATCCTGCTTTAGCTTCGCTTCTTCAGAGTAATAAAGCACAAAGCCTTCATCATTTAAACTGGTTCAGTGGCTGAGAGCACTGGCCGAGTCAGATGTAGTCTCAACAAAAGAGGCTAGAAGAGAGGGAAAAAGCATATGTGAAGGCTCAGCTGTAAATGTTCGAAACATGGTGTGACAAGCACATTATGCAGTAAGGGTGCAGCTAATCCCCCACAGGGCATTTTACAAGTGTGCTTGTTTCTTATTGAAATATCCATTTAATAAAGTTTGTGGATGCAGCTGCTGGTGTCGAACAGCTGGAATGCACAGCAGCCACCATCAGCGGTCACACTTTAACTATAATTTATATACTCATTCACCTTTGAAAATAATTGTGATGCTGACTCTGCCCATATCTGTCAGATACATTCACAGATAGCGCATGTAGGTCTAAAACTATATGATATTCTGTGTATCCATTTACACAGAGGTTCTTTCATGTCTAGTTAAAATGTTGTTTAATGTCTGTAAATGTTGTAAAAACCTGAATTTTCGTTAAGAATTCATTTTCATTCATTTACCCATTGAGATACCAAACCAAACCAAACCAAAAAGGGGGCTGCAGTACTTCAGGGTCTGTCATGGCACATGAGAGAGAATCCTTCTAAATTCTCCAAAATATCTGAGGTATGTTTAACAGTGCTTTGCAGGACAATCATAATAAAATGTCACGAGTGTGGGGATTGTGTAATTGTGTCACAGAATGTATGCGGGATTTGTGTGTATGTGTAGAATATAATAATGCATTATTATGCTTTCTGATTAAGCCTGCTAAACCTGAAGAAGACATCATCAAGAGTACGACAGCTGGAATCTTTGCAATTATAAAAGATATCACAGAACTCCTCCTAGCTGCTTACGGTGATTTTGCTCTTGTGATTGAACAACAAGTTGTGCTTTGTCATCCTGGTGATGTGCCAAGTGCTTTTCTGAACTTGACGGGGGCTGTTGTGTGCCTTAAATAAGAACTAAGACATCCCTTTGAGGTGACTCAGCGTCTGTTCTTGGGCATTGCACTGATTCTTGCTCTGCTCGAGTCCACTCACTTAAGAACAAGTTGCTGTGTTAATGAAGCTGAGCTGAGAGTCAGGTGATGGGATGGTGTTGAAAGGACCTGAGCCATTTTATTTTGTTAAACATTTTGATTGTTTCTAATTCAGTTTATAGCAAGAGATCTGAAATATTTAAGATAAAACACTTTCGGAGACTGTTTTATGGAAATTGTTTACAATTATTTTCCCACTTTGATTAGGCGAGTGGTGGTTCTGAGAGCCAGGGATCTGCAATGGCAATTGGAAGGTTGCGTGAATCCTATAAATGCTAAAGGGAGTCTGCTCTGTTGGACCCTTCAGCAAGGCCCTTAACATGCAATTGCTCGTCCTGGATATGACGTTAATCTGCATGAGGCCCTCCAGCCTGCAGAGAAAAACCTGGGGTTGGTGGTAGAATTGCATGGCTGACTCGGGTCCTAATCTGGGATCCTGAGTTGGTTTGTTGTGTGGTGGGTGCGCAATGTGCTGTATCAGCACCTGTCTCGAACATCTTGAGGGAATACTGATTTTTGGTAGCATACACTAAAAACAAAGTTTTAGTTGTTTTTGTTTATTGTATACTTATTTAACACATTGGTTTTAAAGCAGAGGCTGAGCTTTTTGTATGAACACTGTTCTTAAAGCGGTAAATAACAAATGCAAGATTTTCTGCAATCTTGTTTTTCCTAGCTGGAGGAACAGTAACTCGAGCTTCATGTTTACAAGCAGCACAGATGTTGAACAGCTTTAAGCTCATTTGAGTTCTGTCACGCTTTATTCTAATTGCAGATTTTGCATGGCGGAAACCTCACATTTTAGAATTGCATGTGTCAAAGGCAGTTTACAGGTATGTTTTATGAGGCCTGAATTTGTGTTAGTGATGTACATTGTGCTTGTTTTAAAAATACAACTTGTTCAATTAAATCAGACCAAAGTAGTTTGGCTTAAGTTTATTTAGGCATATTGGAAATACATACTTTATTATGTTAGCTAAACTAAACGCTTAAAGTTAATAAAAACAACTTTTAAAATGACTTGTTCATGTGCTGGGAAAACAACAACCACCTAAAACAGCATGTTGTGAGAACAATGGCTATGAAGCCCAAATGACTAGAATTACACTGCTCAGTCAATGTGTTGTCTGCTTGTTTCAAAAAATGATAGCAAACTTTAATATTCTTATTTAGATAACTGATTCAAAGCGACAACCTAAGTTAATGGAGTTACGTTTTGTGAACAAATAATGTTCTATGGTGTCGTAGATGAACTTCAGTTTTCTTGTGACAATTTGCCATAGAGGTCCATTTGGACACAAGTATTGTCTAGTCTGTCTCAATGCTTGAAATGTAATTCAAATCCCAATCCAGTGTTATAACAGAGCAACTGTTGGATTGTTATCTCTCCCTTATGTATCAAGCATAAAATGCGCGACTTTGCTGCATTTACTTACACTTCATTGCAGAGAACCAGGAAAACAGGACACCAACGTAAAGTTAATTTAAGTACATTAAGTGTGCTTCCACAATATACCAAAAGTGTGCTGTTCTTGAGTTATCACAAATATGTTTTCAATGTATTTTCCTTGCATTTTGATTGAAATATAAATCCATTTCCTGTATAACTGTATTAGCAAGTATTAGAAATGTGGATTATTCTAAGTGGAGACAAAGTACATTTATGAAAGTACAGAAATAATAAAAAAGAAAAAGTGTACTTAAACATAATTAAGCACATTTTAATGGTGTCTCTCACATTCAAGTACACTTAGTTGTATTTAAGTATATATTTAGTTACAGTAATGAAATATCACTGGCACATTTAATTCAAAAAGTAGTGCTTCAAAATAGCACACTTTTAATATGGAAAGTGCACTTATGTAAAGTGTATTTTTAGTGTACCATTTTTTTTTTTTTTCAAACAAAAAGAGGATTGAGCCGTTAACCAGGTCATCGACCAATTGACTAAAAGACAACATACTCAAATTCCAATTCAAGGGATCACGGGTTCCTGCTACTAACAACTCAGCTGTGCTGGTCCAGAATCCTAGAGGGCAGCCTGCATCGCATCCGGACCAGAGCCCTATTCAATGATCAACAGCTCCAGATATTGATATCTTTTGCTTTGGGGCTTTGGACCCCAAGACCTGATTATATCCTCACCAGAAAAGAAAATGTCACATCTTTACTTTGCAGGGTTCTATGTTCTTTGCAGAGCCCAGTTTAACTGTTCACGGTTTGGCAACTTGTTCGACAACCAGGTATTTGAATTCTTCCTTCTCATTTCTGCAGCAAGCGCCTTTCAAGGAAACTTTGAACTATGGCGTTATGAAGATATGTGGAAAACCTAACTATCTGCAAGCACAGCAAGGCAAATTAACTGTTTTCGTAAGCAACATGTATTTATTGAATATTTGTAGCTATTGATTATTAATGGAAATACTGAATGATTATTATGAATTTAATTGTTTTGGGTTTAACCTGTATAGCAATTGGACTAATATAATTGAATAGTTTAAAAAATGTGATTA
The DNA here is from genome assembly GCF_016835505.1 of Polypterus senegalus. Lineage (NCBI taxonomy): Eukaryota > Metazoa > Chordata > Cladistia > Polypteriformes > Polypteridae > Polypterus > Polypterus senegalus. The sequence goes on along the minus strand of NW_024377079.1, from coordinate 1,396 downwards.
GTATAACATGGTCAGCACTTAGAGTATTTTCTTTGTTCTTTATTTTGCCTTATACAATTTCGTGTATTAGGAATTTGTTAGTTTACGATACCCTTGGGGTCAGAGCACAGGGTCAGCCATTGTACAGTGCCCTGGAGCAATTACAGGTTAAGGGTCTTGCTCAAGGGCCCAGCAGGTAGGATCACTTTTGCAGTGACGGATTAACTGGTAACCTTGGGATACTAGCGCAAATCCTTAGCCTCAGAGCCACCACTCCGCCCAAAAGCAATGTGTAAGACTAAATATTTTTGGATAGATGTTTTTAATAAGTCTACTGATACTTGTAAGAAAGGACAAGTTACTTTTAAGGATTGATCTTTGTATATAATTTGGACTGTTAATCAGAATTTAGCACAAGATTGCAAGCATTTCCAGGTAAAACTCAGTCCAATTAATGCTATAGTGGTTATTGATTTTAATGATAGAAAAATAAAATTGAGTTTTACATACAGAAATTTATTAACTGAGAAGAATGATTGTAAACTTAAGGGATTGTAATATAGATAGTGTTTCTATATCTAAATCCTTTTGTATAAGGCGAAGATATAGTTTAAACTAGAAGCATCTTGACACAGGAAAATTACAGTATATCATGCGTTTAGAATTATTGTTTTCATTATGGAGGTGAACTTTATGTTGTAACAGTAACTGAAAAGAAAGATGGAAAATATGTTAATATCAATGTTTTAACTTTTTTAGAATTTTTTTTTTTTTTGTTGTTTGTTCATTGATTAGACACAAACATTAGGACACAAATTGTATGATATTGAGTGTTAGAATTAAACATGCAAATTAGATGGGAAAGTACAAACCTTTAAAGTTTGTTTAACAAGGTATAAGGGGAAAAGTTTGTGCATAGTGTTAACAGTGTTTTTAGGAAATGTGACACCTAGGGCCATACAGACAAGTAGTCGGTGGCAATACAGGACAAATAATTAATACTTTGGCTTCTTGGGCTAGTAATATAGAAAACAAAGTGACAATTGGGTACAACAGAGATGGAATGTCTTATAAGAAGAGTTGGTGAGTGAGCACGTTTGTAAATTGGAAGCTGGAAGGTGCCTGGTACCTTAGGTAATCTAACCTAGACACTGTTAAAATATCCACTACGCCACCCAGTTTTATCAAGAGACTGGGAACCCTGAAATTCCCAAAAATAAAAGGGTTTCTTTTTTAAATTTGGGGGGGAGTAAACACACAATGAAAAACAAAGTAATTTTTAGGAAAAAACAGAACTTTATTACCAACAATAATAATTTTTTAAAAAAAAAAATAAACCAGATCTAAAGATAAAGGGGAAAAAAACTTTTTTGAAAGGAAAAAAAATCCACACTCAAAGTCTGTCAAAAAAAGGGGT
>NW_024377078.1:0-6201 GCF_016835505.1 Polypterus senegalus | reverse complement strand
TATTTGAATCTGTTATATTATTCAGAAGGACTTAGATAGCAGACAGGCTTGGGGATTTGTGGAGAAAAAATTTGATGTCAGTAAATGTAAAGAATTACACATCCATCCATCCATCCCCTATCCAACCCACTATATCCTAAGTACAGGGTTGCGGCGGTCTGCTGGAGCCAATCCCAGCCAACACAGGGCGCAAGGCAGGAAACAAACCCCGGGCAGGGTGCCAGCCCACCGTAGAGAATTACACATAGGAAGTAAAAATGTGAGGTTTAAATACACAATGGGCAGTCGGAAAATCAAGAGTCCACCTTATGAGAAGGATTTATGAGTCATAGTGGACTCTAAGCTATCGACTTCCCATCACTGTTCAGAAGCCATTAAGAAGGCTAACAGAATGTCAGGTTATATAACGCCTTGATCTGTGGAGTACAAGTCCAAGGAGGTTCTGCTCAACCTTTATAACACACTGGTGAGGCCTCATCTGGAGTCATGTGTGCAGTTTTGGTCTCCAGGCTACAAAAAGGACATAGCAGCGCTAGAAAAGGACCAGAGAAGAGCGACTAGGCTGATTCAGGGCTACAGGGGTTGAATTATGAGGAAATATTAAAAGAGCTGAGCCTGCACAGTTTAAGCAAAAGAAGATTAAGAGGTGACCTGACTGAAGTGTTTAAAATTATGAAGGGAATTAGTCCAGTGGATCGAAACTGTTATTTTAAAATGAGTTCATCAAGATCACTGGGACACAATTGGAAACTTGTTAAGGGTAAATTTCACACAAACATTAGAATGTTTTTCTTTACACAAAGAACGATAGACACTTGGAATAAGAGAGCAAGTGGTGTGATAGACAGTAATACGTTAGGATTTTCAAAACTCGACTTGATGTTTTTTGAAGTAATAAGTGAATAGGACTGACGAGCTTTGTTTTGAATGGCCTGTTCTCGTGTTTTATTGGCGATTGTCATAAAGTGCTTTACCTGCAGTTGATCTAACTACGCTAATTGCTAGCGTCTTGAAGTGTGGCTTCCTGTACTTGAACCTGCCTTGAGAATTAACGCAGCTTGACTCAGTCCAATATGATGAGAGTGGTGCATATGATATTGTTAATGTTGATTTTCAGAAAGCATATGATAAGGTGCCACATGTGAGGTTCGTTATCAAACTAAATGAAGTGAACGTCAGGGTATATTAGTGAAGGTAGTGCAGGTTGGATATGAGAAATTCAGAATTGTTTAGCAGGGGTCAATGCTGGGGCACTGCTATTTTAATACATGTAAGTATCTGAATAGGAATATATAGTGGTGTGACAAAACTATTTGTCCCTTCCTGATTTCTTATTCTTTTGCATGTTTGTCCAAAATGTTTCTGATCATCAAACACATTTCACCATTAGTCAAATATAACACAAGTAAACACAAAATGCAGTTTCAATCAAGAAATCACTTCAATAGAGCTGCCTGACAAAGAGAAGTTGACCAGAAGCACCTCAAAAGCTAGACATCATGCCAAGATCCAGAGAAATTCAGGAACAAATGAGAACAGAAGTAATTGAGATCTATCAGTCAGTATTATAAAGCCATTTCTAAAGCTTTGGGACTCCAGCGAACCACAGTGAGCCATTATCCACAAATGGCAAAAACATGGAACAGTGGTGAACCTTCCCAGGAGTGGCCGGACCAAAATTACCCCAGAGCGCAGAGCGACTCCATCCGGAGGTCACAAAGACCCCAGGACAACGTCTAAAGAACTGCAGGCCTCACTTGCTCAATTAAGGTCAGTGTTCATGACTCACCATAGAGAAGAGACTGGGCAAAAACGCCTGCATGGCAGATTTCCAAGCTTAAACCACTGTTAAGCAAAAGAACATTAGGGCTCGTCTCAATTTTGCTAAGAAACATCTCAATGATTGCCAAGACTTTTGGGAAAATACCTTGTGGACTGATGAGACAAAAGTTGAACTTTTGGAAGGCAAATGTCCCGTACATCTGGGTAAAAGGAGCACAGCATTTCAGAAAAAGAACATCATACCAACAGTAAAATATGGTGGTGGTAGTGTGATGGTCTGGGGTTGTTTTGCTGCTTCAGGACCTGGAAGGCTTGCTGTGATAGATGGAAACATGAATTCTACTGTCTACCAAAAATCCTGAAGGAGAATGTCCAGCCATCTGTTCATCACACTCAAGCTGAAGGATCTTGGGTGCTGCAACAGGACAATGACCCAAAACACACCAGCAAATCCACCTCTGAATGGCTGAAGAAAACAAAATGAAGACTTTGGAGTGGCCTAGTCAAAGTCCTGACCTGAATCCAATTGAGATGCTAGTGGCATGACCTTAAAAGGCAGTTCATGCTAGAAAACCCTCAAATAAAGCTGAATTACAACAATTCTGCAAAGATGAGTGGGGCAAAATTCCTCCAGAGCCTGTAAAAGACTCATTGCAAGTTATCAAACGCTTGATTTCAGTTATTGCTGCTAAGGGTGGCCCAACCAGTTATTAGGTTCAGGGGGCATACTTTTCACACAGGGCCATGTAGATTTGGATTTTTTTCTCCCTAAATAATAAAAGCCATCATTTAAAAACTGCATTTGTGTTTACTTGTGTTATATTTGACTAATGGTTAAATGTGTTTGATGATCAGAAACATTTTGTGTGACAAACATGCAAAAGAATAACAAATCAGGAAGGGGCAAATAGTTTTCACACCACTGTAAATAACAAGCTAGTTAAGTCAGTTATGATACCAATCTAGGTGGACTGGCAGATGAAATTTAATATAAGGAAATGTAAAGTATTACAGTGTCAGTAGACAACATGGTTGGCTGGCATCCCAGCTGGGGAGTATAGTTCTTCTTAACATGAACTTTTATAAAGGAAGGTTTTGATAGACGTCCCAACTGGGTTGAAAAGTGGTGCCTTTCTAAGTCAGGGTGGCTGTTATAAGGGAAGGCCATAAAGAAAGAACCTCCTGATACCATGTGAAACCTAGCACAATGGGTGGTGGTATACTTTGTATGGCTCTCATTTGGGACACTACTACAGGGCTGCATGGCAGCACACTGAGGACTGTAGTCCAATTGGGGTGCCTACAGGGTTCCATGTGTGCCGCTGTCCATGGAGAAAACATCTTCAGAAACAACCAGCAGAGTCTCCAGATAGGCAGTCAGAATTGACTTTATTACACAGCCCTAGGAACACTGCAGAGCACAAGAAAGCCTTTCTCAGTTCAATGAAGTGAGCCCTTGCTTTGAGCATGTCTCATATTTATTACAATTCTTATCTCCAAATATCCCATTTCCCATCATCTGCTTTACGGGGTTTCTATAATGACCTCATTCAGTACCTTTTCTCATAACAATCACCTGCTTTGCAGACTCCTCCATAACAATCTTCTTCCCAGTAGCCTCTCTTAACAATGCCCTTCCTATCTACACTCTCTTATGACAGTCACTTTGGCTCAAAGGACATACAGGCAACCTGGAGGTGAACATCACCCAGTCACCCCTCACTAATCCTGGGCTGTTAAAGATTGAAATGCTTTTGGTTAATCAGTTCTCAGCGTTAAGTTGGAATCAGGAGGTCCCACGTGTGAAAACTGGACTGTTGATTAATGATTCATTTAATGTTACTTGTTGCACTAGCATCCTTAAGACTAAAAGTCATAGGCAACTGTGACAGAAAGCGGCGTGTGTGCAGTTTCACTGATAAGGCTAAGGTGTGGACGGCCTTCAGCAAACAAGCATAGTGCCTGAAAGAAAGACAAAATACAAGCCATTAACAATTTATTCTTACATAGCCTAAGTAAGCTTCTCCTTTGGTGATTCAAGTGCGATCATGACTTTACCTTAGGCAGGCAAAACAACTTGGCATGGTGGGTCGTGGCACCAACTGCACATTTGAATACTGAGAAGAGAAACAGAATAGGTGAGGGTTAGAATCAAGTTCTAACTATCATGTTACTTATGTTTTAAGTATTTGAATATTTCAAATAACTGATGTAAATATTCTTATCTATTACTATATAATTCTACCTCATGAAGTAAGTCATTACATGTGAACACCTCGGATTAGGTGGCCTATTCTTAAGGTGGCTTTTCCTACTAAATTAGAGGATATGGGCGTTTAGTTTTAAGATGGACTGTCTGATCATTGTTCATTTCAATCTCCCTTTCCATATCTCGTATTCTAAATCGCTTGCCTTTGAGTGTCTTCTGCTTTTTACACCCAATGACAGGAGGAACCAATAAAATTAGGTCTTTAATGAAAGCTTACTACGCAAGTCTCCTTCAATTCCAGTTCATCAGGGCATTCTGCTGGTGGGCCAGTAACTGATTGTTTTTTTTTTTAATCTTCCAGAGTGTTACCTTCATGACAGAAGAATGATAGTGAAATATTCTTGTAAATGCTGATTTTTGCTCATTACTTATCAATTTATTTCATCTTTTGAACAATGGAGGAAAAGTATGGAGGGATTGACTTTAATTTGAAAACCCACAAATAATTAATGATTATCTAGCCTGGAACTCAAAGATTACTTGATTTGAGGGGGCCCGAGTCATTGAAATTACAGACAAATGTGCTTTGAATATAATCGGCCTGCAATGCTAAGAACGGTTTTTGAATCTTCTTGAATCCCCAGGTTCAGAGTTCCCCAAGTAGCTATTTATAAAATAATAATAATAATAATACATTTTATTTATAAATATTACAAAAATAAGTTGATTTAGTAAACAAGAGCTGATGATCTTGGTATTTACTTGATGATGAGACGGCACTCACAGGTCGGCTGGTTTTATCTTCCAGCAATAAAAGAGGGTGGAATCCTATTGATCCCTTTGGAACAGCTCAGGAATCATCACAAAGAATCTCGGGTTCCCAGAAGGAACCTTCATCCAGAGGTGAACCTTTTAATGTATAACAGAAAAAATTTTTTCCCCAAGACTATAACAAAGAAAAAGAAATCAGTTTAGTGTTGTGGTCATCCTGATTTTCTTGAGTAGTACAGCGTTAGAACTGCTGACCCTATTCAGAAGGTCCCGGTTGAGTCTTAACATCTCCCAAAATAAACGTTTTGAGAGTGAGCTGTTCTTTTTGCTACTATTATACAATAAAAATACATTTGATTTGAGTCTGTAAAGCCCCTGTAAATGTATAGTACTTAAAGGTACCATTTTGTTTTCCCGTTTAATTCGGCTTTGTCGGCTTTACGCTCACCCGATCTGACACTGCTGTTTTAAATAAAGAGAATTATAGCAGAGGTGAGCTCAGATTGGAGAGAACAGAAGCCTCCTACAGAAACGCCCCCTCACATATAAGAACAAGCAGCTGCATCAGGATAAAGGAGAAAGATAGCATAGTTTGAATACAGGACGGGTCCGCGCCATCCTGCCAATCACCTGTCCTTCAAAGAAACAATATGGCTACAGAGCTCGCTGGAATGGCAAACCCCGTTTGTGATTATTTTTGTGATGGTCTTTAAAGAAGCATTTATATGTTACTTATATAAAAACTTTGATCAATGTTATTATCTTGATTTATTTACTAATCTTCCTACAGCGTAAAGTCACAAGTAGACTGTAGAGCTTCCTGTGTTTGATATACATGGATGCTAAAAATACATGTGTAATGCCACGAACATTAACAATAAGAGCAGCTCTCTACTGAAAATGGTAAACTTGAAAAGCTGCCAGCATCGAACCCAGAAGCTGTTGATTGGGAGTCAGCAGTTCTTAGCATTGTACCACACAAGATGGAATATCAACCGCCTACCGTAAACTCGCTTTCTTTTTTTTTCGGTATATTCTTGAATAAAAATCACTTGTTTTATTATACTTTACTTTTGTGAAAGTGTTTATTTGATATTTGGACTTCAGGCTTCACACCTTATAAAATTTATAAAATGTAGAGGACGGTCCTTGGGTGTGTGTGAACTGTTAACATTTGAATCTGAGGATTGTATATAGCGTGGAACTGACCCTCTGTACTGTTCTGTCCTCTGCATCTCCTGGATTTCAAAAAGAAACACCAAATACAGCAACATGTGGACACTGACCAAGATCGGAAAACAAAAACAAAGCGGGTCACTGACTACAACACTACAAAAATTTTAAAAGGTATTTTCCAATGAATATAATGTTTTGCCCAATTTTTTTTGGTTTTTCCCAACAAACGTTAGTACCAAAATTGTCCAATGGAAAAAAAATAC
>NW_024377077.1:0-33566 GCF_016835505.1 Polypterus senegalus | reverse complement strand
GATCAAGTTAGTTGACTCACTGCACCTTCTTCTTTTTCTTTCAGCTCCTCCCATTAGAGTTGCCACAGCTGATCATCTTTTCCATATTACTCTCACTGCACCACTCGGAGTATTTATATCACTGTATCTGAGTGTGAATCACAGCAGCAACTGATCGGAAAGAGAATTATCGGTATACAGCTTCAAGGACACGCTGTCTCAGCCACTGCAAAATGTTTTAAAGCATTTCCTGTACAGACCTCGCGATTCACAAACAGTTTCATCCCAAGGACTTTAAATGCACTCAATCAATTGCTCCTTGTAGAACGGTTTGTACTTATAAATAACCCCCTGTTAACTTGCACTATAGTTATAATATCGCACAACCTGAGCCACTTTATAAAGCGCGTATTTACATATGATGACAATATCATTTTTAAGATGAAATGCAGCAAAATATGTTTATTAAGTTAAAACTTTAACTTCATTTAAATAATCTATATTCTTCACTGGTACTCGTTAAGGATAGAATAATTAAACATGTACTACAAAGATATTTCAATGTTCTTTAAACGTTTTGAAGAATCGGGCTAAGTTTACAGATGCCTTAACTTCTATTACAGAGCTGATTGTATGGCGATCGGTTACTTGGGGAAAGAAAGCACTGACTGCAGTGACGGCTACGCTAATATATATTGAATATAAAACAGAAAGAGAAAATAACAACACAGCTAAAACGCAGCGACAAATTTCGCAAAAGTTAAATGCTTGTGCCATGAGCCGAGGCGGCTAAGCAGTGTCTGCACGGACGAGGCCATCCACCGTGCATAAGCTACCTTACTGACGGCGGCTAAGGAGCCACCGATTCTTCCTGTGCCCATTGCCCCCACAAGCCTAGAGCCGCCCCTGAGTACTGCTGCAATAAATTATTTCATCGACGTGAAACACATGTTTAATAACGTGCTTTAACTCCTATCATCATGAAAATGATATCAGTATACATCTCAGTATTTTAGTTATTCAGAGAGCTGTAATATCACAAATGTAATGGACTCTGTGTCCAGTTGGAGGAAGAGAGCCGGTTTAAGAAGCATGTAGTGATTCCCACACATAGAGCACATAGAAGATCAAATACAAAACAAAGCATTTAACGTGCTACTTTAATTACGATGTGATTTGAGAAACTGGTTAATTAAACGATTTTAAGATGAAGTTTATGATGTTCTACTTTAATGACAAAATAAACTAAGTGATTAAAGTGGAAATGTTGAGATTGAAGTTGACATTTCGTGCTTTTTCCCCACTGTGTGCCTTTTTTCTCTGTACCCTAATAAGCTTTTATATGACACTCAGACAGTGGGCTACAACTCGGCTTTTCATGGCGACTTTGATATGTGACTTCTTTTTTATTTCTGGCACTGTGTGATTTTGTGAATGTGAGCTTTCAAGTTTCTCCAACACGCTATGTCACTCGATCAACTTCCTTTTGTTGATTATACCACGGTTTATTTGAACAAATAGTATGCTTTTCCTTTGCCTCCACTTGGTATTCGCTGAAATTCTTATATTTTCCCCCGTGCTTTTCCTATTGTCTTTTCACAGAAGACTGCGCTTAAGGAGATTTATATTGATTTGCATATTCAAAGAGGCGTAATTCTGGGAGGAGTAGGGCGTTACATAATCGCGTGCACCATCCTTGTCCTTCCATTATGACCTCCTGCTCAAGCAAGGAACCTGCCTCCATCCTGGTCGGGACCCCAGTCCATCCAACATAACGCTCACACTGTGTATTCAGTAAGTTGGATATTTGCTTGTCTCCATCCAATGACTTGTGCTATTCAATCTCCTTTTCATGGAGTTCCTTGGTGTGCTCTTGTGTCTTCATTTTGTAGGTTAAGCCACCATACTAATACATCATAAGTTGTCCCTTCCTCATTCAAGGTTGTTTAGACTACAATCAACTGTGACCCCAGACAGCTGGTCTCTATTGAATTAATGATGGGACTTCTAAAACCAATGGGTTGCACCAGTGATGATTTTAGGGTGGGTGAATACTTATGAGATTATTTATCTGGTGTTTTATATTTGTAATTAATACAATTGCAGAGCTCTGTTTTCACTTTGACATTAAAAAGTCTTTTTTATTGATCAAAAAGAAAATTAAATCCACTGGGATTCAAAACTGTATAGTAATAAAAGTAATAACTTCAAAGGGATGAAAACCCTTTTTATAGGCACTGTATATTATTATAAGGATTTACCTTTTAAGCTTATTATACGTGGTGACCCCTAATGAGAGCAGCCGAAAAAAGAAGAAGAAGATACAATACAATACAATTTATTTTTGTATAGCCCAAAATCACACAAGAATGTCGTAATGGGCTTTAACAGGCCTTGCTTTTTGATAGCCCCCCAGCCTTGATTCTCTAAGAAGACAGGGAAAAACTCCCAAAAATACCCTAGTAGGGAAAAAAAAATTGAAGAAACCTTGGGAAAGGCAATTCAAAGCCCTTTCCAGGTAGGTTGGGTGTGCAGTGGGTGTCAAAAAGAAGGGGTAAATACAATACACAGAACAGAATACAATAGTGCAATAGAAATATTACAAGTACAGAGCAGAATTCGGCAGTAGATGATATCACATAATAGGATTTGGATTTTTTTTCAGAATACTGGAGACCTCAGCCATCAAGTCGCCTCCCCCATTTATTCCACAGCTGAGACAGCACAATTGAGCTAGCCAATCTAATTAAAGGACCCCTCTACCCAATGATTCCTGCAATCCTCCATCAGAGATGACTTTCGCTTAGGCAGGCAGAACAACTTGCAAGGTGGGCAGTGACACCAAGTGCCATATTTGAGTACCAAGAAGAGAAACAGAATAGCTGAGGGCTAGTAACAAATTATCATGTTACTTATGTTTTAGTTCTAATGACTAACACCAGAGATGCAGTCTGTACAGTTAATCAGCAGCTCTAGTCAGGGTGTGCTAAACTGAAGTAGTGAGTCTTCAGCCGGGATTTGAAAGCTGAGACTGAAGGGGCATCTCTTATAGTAGCAGGCAGACCAGTCCAGAGTTTAGGAGCACTGTAACTCAAAACTCAACCTCCCACTGTTATTTTATTAATCCTTGGAATCATAAGCAAACTGGAATCTTGAGATCTTAACTCTTTTCGGGCTAATTGTCTTTTTTTTCGTTTAGTCCCATGGGGCTGAATATTTTTCCCAAAAACCCGTTTTCTAACAAGCGCACAAAGTGATGGTTTCACACATAAATCAACATAAATGACTTATTTACAACAAATGTCAGTCTCTTATGTGTTCCATGAGCCTCAACAGTATGTGAATTCAAATACTTACTACATACCTGTTGGTCTTAGCACTCATAAGCAGTAAAGAAACTTCTGGAAAAACACAACTTGTCGTAGTCAAGGGGCTGGTAGTCCATCGTGTCCCCTAGAATGTCCAGTTGTCAGCTTTCCTCCTACAGATCTATCTGTGTAGTCCTCCCAGGGTGAATGTGGCTGTAGGTGTGTCAGCTACACAAGTGTGTTCAGCACTATGATTAACTGGTGACCAATCAGCTGATGCAGGAACCTGATTCTCATTTTCGATTTCCAGATCATTTGCATCAAAATCAGAGTTTGGTTTGTGTTCATGCAATGCTCCCAGGCGAATGCTGCCGTAAGAGCATCAGGTGCACGATTAGCTGGGACCGATCATCTGACGCAGGTACCTGACTTTCGTTTTTCCTTTGCATCAAAATCGCAGTTTGATAAGTGTCCATGTAGTCCTCCCAGGCAAACATTGTAATAGGCGTGTCAGCTGTACAATCAGCTGGGGGCCGATCATCTGATGCAGGTAAAGTGGAACCTCGGTTCATGAACGTCTCGGTACACGTACAACTCGGTTTACGAACAAAAAGGTCGCCAAACTTTTGCCTCAGTTCACGACCACACACTCGGTATACGAACAAGCCAGTTTCCCTTTTGGTTTGTGCATGTTTAGTCTCTCCTGTGCATTTCCTGTGCAGCGAGCAAGAGAGAGAGCGAGAGCGTGACACACACACACACAAGCAGCGAGAGAGAGACAGACACACACACACAGTCAGCGCGCACACACACACAGGCAGCACGAGAGAGACAGACGCACACACACAGGCAGCGTGAGAGAGCGCAACACACACACAGAGGCAGCGCAAGAGAGAGCTGGACGCATTAAGGTAGGAAGGCAGTTAAAGAATGCGCTGGGCTTGATTTTGTTTTCACTTCTGTTTCCAGTGATCGGTTAGTAGCGTGCATTGTTGCAATGTTATTTTTCTTGGTGGTTTATTAAATTACGGATGTTTCCAAATGTTCATTTTTTTCCCTGTGCTTAAAACTCATTAAAAAAGTGCTTTTAGCCAGCGGTTGGTAGCGCCATAGTGCAAACTATTGCAGTGTGTTTTCTCTGTTGTTCAAGGTTTTCTCAGTGTTATTCAATGTTTTTACATTTAGTTTACTATTACGCTGTGCATTCTATGGTTTAATTAACTATATTTGTGCTTAAAAACTTACAAAAAATATATATTTACATACAGTTTGTATGGTCTGGAACGGATTAATTGTATTTACATACAATCCTATGGGGGAAATTGCTTTGGTTCACGACCAAATCGGTTTACGACCAGAGTTTTGGAACGAATTATAGTCGTGAACCGAGGTTCTACTGTACGTGACTTTTGTTTTTCGATTTCCAGATCACTTGCATCAAAATCGGAGTTCATAAGTAAGAGTTGGATTCAGCAATAATATGCAAAAAATAAATAAATGATGTGCACAGAGTATTTTGCTTTGCACGTTCGCTCCGTTCTCTCATCTGATGTCGATGCCATTCCGGATGTTGTTTACTCTTCACTACTCATGCACATGCGGGGATTCGCTGTAAAGTCAATGAGTCTAACAGTCTACTAGTAAAGAGGGTGTACCTATAATGTTAATGGCAGGTTTTATCGACATGTACAGGTTGTAGCACCCTCTGCCCCGGATCAGTCGACATCCACCCTCAAACCCTTGAGTTGACAAAATTTGACATTCTCCCTAAAAAGATTTAATGTGCGCTCCGGTTTGTAAGTCATGATAAGTTCAGATAAGTAATGCAACCTCGCCATTTAAGGCTTTATATGATAAAAAGAGGATTTTAAAATCTGCCCTAAACTGAACTCTTGACAAATTGTTAGGAGTAATTAAAATCTATCTGTTTAAAACATTTGGACCAATGTACCTTAAGCAGCAGGGAGAAAGCATTGAGTAGCTGTTTTTGGGATGAGCCGAAGGGATTGTCATTAAACCATATAAAGAAAAAGACCACCTTGGACTGCTAGCGAACCCTGTTCTTAGAACCAATTCGAATCATAAATTGACTGGGGACACTCAAGGCTTTAAAAAAACAATGGCTAATGTGAACTTTTAGCAGTTCAATTAGACAATTTGAAAACTGAATGAGATAGCTGAGTTGAAATGGTTGTAATGGTCTGGAAAAAGAAAACCTCCGAGTTAAGCTCCCATTTGCTGGGGCAGGGATGTGGAAGTAAAGGTAAGGTTGAGTGGACTTGCTCTCTTAGCTAGAATACTGAATTGACAGCAGGCAAGAAGAAATGAAGGAGAGAGGTCACAGAAATGGAACTTCAACCCCTTTATAATCATCCTTAAGCATGAAGAATAGATATAATGGAAAGATTAATATACAGAAAATATATTGTGACTTTTAGCAAATTTGGAAGGTAACCATATACACCTGGAATGACTGACCAAGTAGTGTGGCAGAGAGTAGGGACTTTAAAACTTGATGTGATGTTAATTTAGAAGAATTAAGTGGATAGGACTGGTGAGCTTTGTTGGGCTAAATAACCTCTTCATAAAATTTTAATAAAAATTTGCTTTTAAAAGACTTGAAACCAAGCAGTAATTTGTTCGGAACTGCAGTGGAGATTTCCTTCAGCAGAAAGATGACCTCTGATCAAAGGCTGATAAAAGCATAACACAACCTCTCGCCCAGAACCAACCAGCATTGAGGACATATGAAAGAAGAGAAATGGGTTCTGTCACCTAGTGCCATTGAATGCTGGTGTCTCCATTATTTTGAACATTAGAAATAGTTTAACAAGAATGGGCCATTAAGCTCAATACGGCACATCCATCCATTATCCAACCCGCTATATGTTAACTACAGGTTCACTGGGGTCTGCTGGAGCCAATCACAGCCAACACAGGGCGCAAGGCAGGAAAAAAACCGAGCAAGGTGCCAGCCCACTGCAGGGTACACACACACCAAGCACACACACTAGGGCCAATTTAGGATCACCAATGCACCTAACCTGCATGTCTTTGGACTGTGGGAGGAAACTCACGCAGACACAGGGAGAACATGCAAACTCCACGCATGGAGGACCTGGGAAGTGAACCCGAGTCTCCTAACTGAGAGGCAGCAGCACTACCCACTGTGCCACCATCAATACAGCACACCAAATTATTCTGAAATAATAACAAAGCAAGATTTGAAAATCCCTGCACTCCTACTGTCTAACACTTGGGTGTACGGCTAACATCAGTGTGAAATTTACCCTTAATAAGTTTCTGTGTCCCCATGATCTTGATGATCTCATTTTAAACTAACAGCCAGCATTTACCGTACCAGTTCTTTTCCTATGTCCCCTGTCCACAAAATAATATGTATTTATTGTTTTCTTCATTATTACGAGGATACACTGTATTGTGGTAGCACTGTGTTGTGATGTCTGTTATTGTAACTCGTACTGTATAAGAAGCATATTGCCTCATGTCTAATTAAGGATGGAAAAGCAAACAATGTGCTTTGCTTCAAGCGGCATTATTTAGGGTGCCGGCCCTGGTTTGAATCCTGTGCCCATTCTCCCCAACCGTGCTTGTGTACTCTGCTTTTCCTTTCCTGTCTCCAAAAGACATGCGTTGGTGATTCCATCTTGGCCATGTGTGACAAGTAGGCCTCATAATGGACTGCTGCCCTTTGAAGAGATTCTCGCCTCGTGGCAGCCTTGTCAAGATAGTCTGCAGCTTCACTGAATTGTAATAAGAAGGTTTGAAAATGTTATAAATGAGCAAATGTGCCATACAGTTAAATAGTAAAAAGAAGTTGGGAGAATGCACTGATAGCGTGTTTCCGCACCCACCACACACTGAACCACGTGGATTAGGACCTGAGTGGACACTCAGCACCACACTGGAACAGTGTGAGGTTTTTACAGTGGCTGGAGTGCCAATCCTGTCACCAACTCCCAAGTTTTCCCTGTAAGTTGGAGGACCTGCTTGTAGTGCTGGATGCAGATTAATGTCATACCCAGGATGAAGCAATTGCTCATGGGCCCAATGGATAAGAGTCTGTTCTATCATTGATGGGATTCAAACCGGCATCCTTCCAATTACCAGCACAGATCCCTAGCTTCAGAGCCACCATTCCGGCCACAAATAGTTAACCGAATAAATAGTGAACTGGAAAAAAAATCTAGTTGTATAGACAACTGAGGAGCGTTGGTGTACAGTTAAAGGAAAGGCAAAATGCATTTATGATGCATTACAATATGTTGGCATTTGGGACTACAAGGGGACGCCACTGAGACCCAAACCTCAACACACAATATTACCCAACACAGTCCTGGGTTCAAATCAAGGATTTAATTCCGCAAAAATAAATCACCGAACATGCAAAAGCAACCAACGACAACGACAATTTCCTTCCACTCCTCTTGCCGAGTGTCGCCCACTGCCTTATCACTCTGACTCCCCAAGGTGAGGCGGCAGGCTCCTTATAACCTGGACCTGAGAATGCTTCCAGTGCCATAGTGTAATCTGTCATGTGAAAACCAGGGAGGTCCTCCCCAGACAGTGCCCTCTAATGGCACCGAGCAACCCCGACAGAGCTGCACTTTCAGACTCCAACTCCAATTCATCCTTACGGGTGTCCAAATATGGACGCCATGGAAGCACCACTGCCACCTGTCATAAGGGGGATGGAACCGCTCCTAGCCTTCAGCTTCCACTAGTCCATTCTTTATATACCTCCAGTCGGGCAAGAAGTAATTTTCCTGTTCAGCTGGCATACCCGTCTGTCCTTCATGGCATTTACATAACTCCCCCCTCAAGTGAGCCTTTTAGGGGTTAGCGGTCAGTCCCATGCTGACTTTGTTTCAATGACAGTACTGTGCTAGGAGACTGAAATAAGCAGTTAATTGGGGCAGTCACTTTCTGACCTTTGGCCCAGTCTTGGGTTTGTTGCCACTGCCGCCGGTTCCTAGAACCTAAGTCCGGTCAGGCCACCATAAAGGACAATGCTTCCACTGGTGTCCTAGTCCCTGACACTCAACACATGTCCATCTGCTTCACGAGAAATTTTTAGCCTGCCACTTGGAAGCACTTCAGGGTCAAATGGAAACCAGGGAGTTTCTCCACTGACAAATCACTCTAATGGCATTCAGGGACCCTGACAGGGCTGTACTTCAAGGTTCCAATTCCCATGTACCCCTGCGGGTGTCCAAACTGGGTTGCCTCGGGAGGAACAATGCCACCCATTGTATGGGGGATTGAACTGTTCCTGGCCACCAGCTTCCACTTGTCCTCCTGGCCAGGCAAGAAGTCATTTTCCTATCTATCCAGCATACCTGTCTGTCCTTCGTGGCACTTACACATGCTAATTGTAAGATTTTTTTATTTTTAGCTTTTCCTGCCCTGCCAACAGGGAGAAAGTAGTGAAGTGAAATCAGGTGAACATTGATGATGGACTGTATCTTGGTATCAGATGTACTGTGCTGAACGTGTACTATTTAAAAAATAAATCCCATTATTTTTATTGCATTATGTTTATTATTTTTTTTTATAGTGGAGCAAAGCAACAATGGTGTGCGTTGATGTAATAAACCTCAGCAGGAAAGGAAACCTTTATTGTCTGTTGCTCAGTACATGGCACAGTGGCTCTTGGTAAGACCTTCATTACTTTAGATAGAGAAGATGAAGAGCCAGGAAAATTAAATATCCTGTCAGAAAGTGCTCCAGGGAAAATGCTAATTACAAAATACAAAACAAAACAACTTTATAATTAAATTCATATAATACAAAAGGTGATTTCATTTAATAAGTTTATTTACATGAGATGAGGATGAGGCTGCAAAGCAAATGGTTGATCTGAGGACGCATTTTAAATCACAAAGACGCATGGTAACACTGAAAAATGCCGCAGTCCTAATTAACATCTTATATTGGGATCTCCATTATGAGTAACCTGGCCTCTTTAAGCAGGGCTGTTATGCAGATGGGATTTTCAGATACGGCAGTAGGGGAAAAGGAATAGAAAGGGAACAGGACACAAGGGAAAGAGTAAGAGAAAAGAAATTAAATTAGCCACCGATGCATAAAAGTAACAGGTACACATTGCAAAAAAGCACAGCAAAATGAGCACACAATATATTAATTAATTGGTAACTAATTCATTTTAATTTGCAGTTTGGCTAACAAAAACGTACAATGTACAGGACAGTACCATTATGCCACCCAAAGGCAAAGATGGATATTTTTTTTGAAAGAAACATCAGGAGATGAAACATAATTAAAAATCCAGGCCAAGTTCAATACAATCGGACGTCTAACCCTAAATTCTAAGGCAAAATTCTTCATCAACAAAACACGTGCACATATTTGTTAACTAAAAAGGCCAACAACTCTTTCAAATTGTATCTGCATCCTCAGACAACCAGGAAGTGTACTATGCTGACCTTTATACCTTTGACCCGGTGATGCACGCTGCACTCTTTCTGTTGGCCTTGCCTAATAACAGCATAGCAGGCATCAACAGACATTGGTCATAATGACGGCACCCGAGGGAAAACCAAATAGTGTCGTAGGATGGATGGTTTGTGAAGTGAGTCAGGGTTAGGATCGGCACTTCCAAGTCTGAGGTCATTGCTTTCAGCTGGAAAAGGTTGAAGGGTGACCTCTTCAAGTATCTTGAGGTCTTGCTAATAAGTGAAGGAAGAAGGCACTGAGAGATTGACAGGTGAATCAGAGTGGTGTTCACAAACATTTGGACATTGTACTGGTAACTCGTGGTGGAGGGAGAGAAATGACCCAAAAGGTAAAGCTCTTGATTCATTGGTTGATCTACGCTTTTACCATCACCTATGGCCATGAGCTTTGGGTAGTCTGTGGATATACTGTAAGTGGTAGAAATGAGTTTACTTTGCAGTGCATGTGGTCTCAGATAGGGTGAGAAACATAGATATTTCAGAAGAGCTCAAAGTTGAGCAGCTGGTCCTCTACAACAAATGGTGCCAGTTTAGTGGTTTCTGGAATCTGATTAGAATGCTTCTCTGTGGAGGTGTTCTGGACATATACAACTGAGAGGAAACCTTGAGGTACAGCTGTTCAACTGCTTATTAATTCAAACAACTAATCAGCCAATCACATGGCACTAACTCATTTACACATGTAGACATTTTCAAGATGGCCTACTGAACTTCAGACCGAACATCAGAATAGGGAAGAAAGGTAATTGACATGACTTTGAATGTGAAATGGTTGTTGGTGCCAGATGGGCTGGTCTGAGTATTCAGAAACTATTGAGCTACTGAGATTTTCACACACAACTATCTCTAGATAGATAGATAGATAGATAGATAGATAGATAGATAGATAGATAGATAGATAGATAGATATGAAAGGCACAATATAATTAATAGATAGATAGATAGATAGATAGATAGATAGATAGATAGATAGATAGATAGATAGATAGATAGATAGATATGTCTGTCACTGAAGCTGCTCTTCTGTCTGGAGATGATCCTGTTCAGTGGATGCGGTGGATTCTCCATGACTGACAGGAGCCTGCTCAGCGCCCCTCGCTCTGCCATGGATGTCAAACTGTCCAGCTCTGTGCCTACAATAGAGCCTGCCTTCCTCACCAGTTTGTCCAGGCGTGAGGTGTCCCTCTTCTTAATGCTGTCTCCCCAGCACACCACTGCATAGAAGAGGGCGCTCTCCACAACCATCTGATAGAACATCTGCAGCATCTTATTGCAGATGTTGAAGGACACCAGCCTTCTAAGGAAGTATATTTGGCTCTGCACAGAGCATCAGTATTGGCAGTCCTGTCCATTTATCATCCAACTGCACTCCCAGGTATTTATAGGTCTGTACCCTCTGCACAGTCACCTCTGATGATCACGGGTCCATGAGGGGCCTGGTCCTCCTAAAATCCACCACCAGTTCCTTGGTCTTGCTGGTGTTCATGTGTAGGTGGTTTGAGTCGCTCCATTTAACAAAGTCCTTGATCAGGTTCCTATACTTCTCCTCCTGCCCACTCCTGATGCAGCCCACAATTGCAGTGTCGTCAGCGAACTTTTTTAGGATTTACAGATGATGGTTTGAAAAAGAGAAAATATCCAGTGAATGGCCAGACTGGTTTGTGTTGATAGAAAGGCAACTGTAATTCAAGTAAGCACTCGTTACAACCGAGGTATGCAGAAGTGCATCTCTCAACACACAACACATCAAAACACTGAGTGCCAATCCTGTCAGCTAAGAACAGGCAACTGAGGCTACAATTCACATGGGCTTATCAAAATTTAGCAGTAGAAGATTGGAAAAACGTTACCTGGTCTGATGAGTCTCAATAAATGTTGCCTGGTCTGATGATTATCAATTTCTGCTGTGACATTTGGATGGTAGGTTCAGAATTTAGCATCAACAACATGAAAGCATGGATCCATCCTGACTTTTATCAATGATTCAGGATGGTGGTGGTGTATTGGTGTGAGGTATATTTTCTTGGCACACTTTGGCCCCCTTAGTGCCAAATGAGCTTTGTTTAAATGCCACACACTTGTTGCTGACCATGTCCATCCCTTTATGACTGCAGTGTCCGCGTCTTCTAATGGCTCCTTCCAGTAGTATAACATGCCATGTCACAAAGCTCAGATCATCTCAAACTGGTTTATTGAACATGACAATGAGTTCACTGGACTCAAATGGCCTCCACAGTCACCAGATCTCAATCCAGCAGAATACCTTTGGGATGTGATGGAAGGGGAGATTCACATCATGGATGTGTAGTTGAAAATGTGCAGCAACTGTGTGATGCTATCATGCCAATATGGGCCAAAATTGCCAAGGAATGTGTCTAGCACCTGGCTGAATCTATGCCATGAAGAATTACGGCAGCTCTGAAGGGAAAAGGGGGTCCAACCCAGTACCTATTAAAGTGGCCAGTGAGTGTATATCTAGTAGCTGAGAATACCTTGGTATCTCCCAAGAAGAGTAGAAGTAGAGAAAAGGCTTATCTGGGCATCTTTATTTAAATTGCCGATCCCACAATCCTGACTGGCTCAGGGTAGAAAATGGATTGTAATTTTGCATGAGTTTTAGACCAGACACTCATATTTCTGTTCCATATGACCTTAATTATTAGTTTTGAGTTGGCTATGAGTGAGTGTGGGTGCTCGTTTGTGTGCTGTCTTAACACTATTTTAATTCCTTGCAGTTTTCCTTGGCCTCAAAAAATCATTAATTTGAGGTCAAGGTATACAGTAGTTGCATTTATTCATTGTTTGGATGCATTTTTATGAGAGATTCATTTTCAATTCTTTCTCCTGCTACACCATATTGCTTTAGTATAAACGCTGCTATTCTTGTTGTGCAGTTGCCTAGTTGTTGCAACACCTAACAATCTGAGGTGTGCTTCAAGTGACACCAATGTTATGAACAGATAAAGGTCAGACTTGCTCGTTTACAAATTATCTGAGTACAGATCATAGGATATCTGAAAAAGTGAGCACTTTTTTGTTTTTTCACTAACCCACCCTAAATGAGTGCTGATGCCAATCCAAAGCATTGTGTCAGCAGTGACCTATTTACACTTGAAAAGATGGATAACTAGTTTCATCTGATAGGAAAACAACTGTCACCTATTTCAAGTAAGCCACCACAGGAGCCTAGGCCATTACAGAGTATTAAACAACTGTCCTTTAAAATCACTCTGAAAACATCAAGGAAGCAAGCCAAATCTTTTTCAGAAGATAAGCCAAACTTCAGTTTAGCCGTTGGGCCTTTCTCGGAAAGAAGCACTGTTTGGTTTGACAGCACACCTGCCGAACCCTCTAATTGTTCTGTGACATTAAAGTCGAGTTTATTATGGCAGATGCACGGTCGCAGGTGTCAGGGAGTCACGTCACATTCCATCTGATAACCATTGATCTGTAAAAGTGTAATTATATAAACTGTTTACAGTGTTTGTTTTCAAACTGGTTGGATAAGATGACTGGTCACAATGACTACTGTGAAAGATATATCTGTGTTCTGAGCCATTATCCACCATCTACATGTAATCACCATCTACATGTAATCATATTATTTTGTTACTGTATATAATCTTGTGCTTGCTGCTTAATTGCAAACCTATAAATATCTGGGAGTGCAGCTAGATGACAAATTGGACTGGACTGCTAATATTGATGCTCTATGTAAGAAAGGTCAGAGCAGACTATACTTTCTTAGAAGGTAAGCGTCCTTCAACATCTGCAATAAGATGCTGCAGATGTTCTACCAGACGGTTGTGGCGAGTGCCCTCTTCTACGTGGTGGTGTGCTGGGGATCTATCTATCTATCTATCTATCTATCTATCTATCTATCTATCTATCTATCTATCTATCTATCTATCTATCTATCTATCTATTATATAGTGCCTTTCACATCTATCTATCTATCTATCTATCTATCTATCTATCTATCTATCTATCATATAGCACCTTTCCTATCTATCTATCTATCTATCTATCTATCTATCTATCTATCTATCTATCTATTATATAGTGCCTTTCACATCTATCTATCTATCTATCTATCTATCTATCTATCTATCTATCTATCTATCTATCTATCTATCTATCTATCATATAGCACCTTTCCTATCTATCTATCTATCTATCTATCTATCTATCTATCTATCTATCTATTATATAGTGCCTTTTACATCTATCTATCTATCTATCTATCTATCTATCATATAGCACCTTCCTCCTATCTATCTATCTATCTATCTATCTATCTATCTATCTATCTATCTATCTATCATATAGCACCTTTCCTATCTATCTATCTATCTATCTATCTATCTATCTATCTATCTAATAAATTAATTATTGTAAAATTTTATCCTGCTCTTGCAAGTATTAATGCTAGAGGTATCTTTTTACTTTAATTGAGGTTGGACTATGAATTAGCTGCTAAATTTGATTAGGTACGTTAAGGGGCCATGATTGTTTGAAAATAAATAAAAATAGTGTGGCTCACCTTGGACATGACTATTGACGGTTCCAGATTCAAGAGGTGATGCCAACTGCAGCCAGCATGGACCATGATAAAATGGCAGTGGCAGTGAGGAACAAAGATACAAGGAAGAAACAGCAAGAGGAATTGGTGTCCACACTAACCAAGTCTGAATGAATTGAAGGATATTTGAATAGTGAACTTTTAATGTACTGTATATTAATTATTCATTTCATGAGTGTGTTTTTAAAAGTTTTTATTCTTTTAATGGTCTGATTTTGGAAGTGGACTTGGGATTGTTTAAATTATTAGATTTTAACAATGCTTTTTATGTGCATTTGGTTTTAGAGTAGGCGTGAGAAGGCCACCTTACAAACCCTGTGCACCATGTGCACACTGGCGGCTTGTGAGAGGAGAAGTGTGATGAGGCATATTCTAGGGCCATGGCAGTGTGTAGTTTTAAATAAATAGAAACAGTGTTTCAAGAAGTGATGCCAGCTGCAGCCAACCCAGAGCATCACACTGAATACTTGGTTTTCTTAATATTAATACTTTAGTAAATATTATTTTGGTTCAATAATATATCCCTCTGATATAAAAAGTGATTTTCTTGCAGACGCTTTAACCTCCCACGAGAGAAGACAGTGAGACAGCTGCTGTACAGGCTTTTAAATGATCGACGTGCAACGCGACAAGCAGACCATGCAGCTCAGTAGTAGCAGCAGGAAGCAAGCAAGCAGCTGATTGAGCAAATAGGAGGTATAAAAAATGTATTTGTTTCCCATTGTATCACAGTTTAAGAGGGGGTTTCAGAAGAGCGCGTGTGTTCAACACCCCCCCTCACAAAGTGGAGCGAAGTGGCAGATATAGCAAATATCAAGAAATAAAAAATGAATAAAAATGAATGAAATGAAAATAACAATCTCTTTAAATTGTATATCTAGTTAACCAAATCCAGGGGTGGGTGAGCGAAGTGAGCAGGGGGTAGAGCCCCCTAGAATATATATACTCAGCAAAAAAAGAAACGTTCCTTTTTTCAGGACTGTGTATTTCAACAATAATGTTTTAAAAATCCAAATAACTTTACAGATCTTCATTGTAAAGGGTTTAAACAATGTTTTCCATGCATGTTCAATTAACCATAATCAATTAATTAACATGCATCTGTGGAATGGTCGTTAAGACCTTAACAGCTTACAGAAAGTAGGCATTTAAGGTCACAGTTCTAAAAACGCAGGACACTAAAGAGACTTGTCTACCGACTGTGAAAAACACCCAAAGAAAGATGCCCAGGGTCCCTGCTCATCTGCGTGAACGTGCATTAGGCATGGGGACTGCTGATGTGGCTAGGGCAATAAATTGCCATGTCCGCACTGTGAGACGCCTAAGACAGCGCTACAGGGACACAGGAAGGACAGCTGATCATCCTCGCAGTGGAAGAGCCGGATCTCAATCCCATTGAGCACGTCTGGGACCTGTTGGATCACAGGGTGAAGGTTAGGGCCATTCCCCCCAGAAATGTCCAGGAACTTGCAGGTGCCTTGGTGGAAGAGTGGGGTAACATCTCACAGCAAGAACTGACAAATCTGGTCCAGTCCACGAGGAGGAGATGCACTGCAGTACTTCAAGCAGCTGGTGGCCACACCAGATACTGACTGGTACTTTGGATTTTGAGCCTCCCTTCATTCAGGGACACATTGTGAAACATTTTTAGTTTATGTCTTATGGTGTTGACTCTTTTATTGTTCATACAAATATTTACACATTAAGTTTACTGAAAGTAAAAACAGTTGAAAGTCAGAGGACGTTTCTTTTTTTGCTGAGTATATATATATATATACTGCTTAGGCAGTTTCCCATATACAGTACTTGGAGAATGGCTGCACAAATAGGCAAAACAAAAATGATAAATGTGAGCTTGTTACAGATGTGAGTCCAAAACAGAACTGATTGACCGAAGGAACATGGTAGTTTTTAAAGTCAGGCAGGGGAAATTATGTCATTTGGATATGAACTGGAAGTGACGTCATTAGACCAGGAACCGGAGGTGATGTCATCGAGCCCAGGCGGAATTTACCGTGTTTGGTCTGCAGGGACAAAATAGAAACGATTAGCGCACTCTGCCGTCCCCTGGTTTCAGCATGGACTCACCTTCTTTTGAGCCCTTTAGCAGCCTTCCATGCACACACACACACACACACGCACACATATGTATGTGTGTATATATATATATATATATATATATATATATACATATGTGGTACAAAGTGGAGTTGCTGTCTGAGGATAAGACAACAAAAGGTCATGTATAAACATCAAAGGGTCACTTTCCAGGCACAACTGAGGTATGTAACATCACTCCGAAACGAGAGATGGAGTTGTTGTTAACCTTGCCACCTGTTTCTACCTCCATATCTCCAAGGAGACACACAGTGATGGCAACTGACTCCACCCCTTCTAGGTGTAATCCTATAAAGCCAGGCATCCCTAGAAGGAAGCATCTCATTTTGAGTCAAGCCAACCCAAAGAACAGAGCTCTGCAAGAAGTTAAGACCCACTCAGTCGAGCAACGCATTAAGAAAATATACAGAGTACAGTATATTTTCTGTTGTGTAGCGCCATCACATGCTTGTTTGTTTTCATTTGTTGAGGGAATTAAACAGAACAACCTGGTTGGTGTCCCAATATTTCATATTGAACTTGGGTTTGCTGCTCTTCCACCACCTTCTCAAAACCACAGTTATATAACACAAACTGAGAATATCACTCATTGAGGTTATATATGGAAAATTGACCACTGTCCATGGTCAAAATTACTCTGATGGGCTTGTAACCTATTAATTGTAAATGACAGTAAGCTACACAAACCAACCATTTCAGTACCCAGTAAGCAATACATCACCTACAGTAAAAATAATTGAAAAGTAATAAAAAGTAAAATTGAATACAATTAAGGAGATCCTAGCTTTAGTCGATTACAAGGTGAAACCACAGTAGTTTAAACCTGGTAAAATACATAATTAAAACATGCATCAATTCATAATTAATCAATGCATACATTAATTACTTAATTACAAAATATCTTCAAAGAACTTTGTATGCAAATTAATTAGGTTTGATCTGTTGGTATTGACTCTGGTTGCCTGACTCCAGATCTTGTCTCCCATTTTGGCTGATGAATTAATCACCTTTCTGGCTCTTTTCCCTTTTGTTACATCCTTTTGGATCCTGATTTTTGCTTTCTGTTTTAGAATCATTTTAAATACTGATAATAATCTTTGCCTGTTTTTTGACTCTTCACTGTCTGAGGCCAAATTGAAATTTTTCTCTGACTGTTTCTTAAAGCAGTCACTGCATGCACATGTTACGGACTGGTATCCCACCTACATATGGTTCCTGGTTTGAGCCTTATGCTGCTCCAGCTTCAATAATTCTCAACTGGATTAAATTTAGCTTTAATAATAACTGACAGCCAATGCATAGATTCAAGAACCTGAGTTATCCATCCATCCATCCATTTTCCAACCCGCTGAATCCGAACACAGAGTCACGGGAGTCTGCTGGAGCCAATCCCAGCCAAAACTGGGCACAAGGCAGGAACCAATCCTGGGCAGGGTGCCAACCCACCGCAGGAACCTGAGTTATATGGTCCTATTTTCTTATATTTAAATGTGATCCTTGTTATAGTGTTTGAGATTGCAGGTAAGCAAGAAAACAACATTAAGAGCTGTGGCATAACACCCAGTCAAGAAAGGACTTGTTGATATTTTCAATACTTTTGGCATCACATATGCTAAATTCACACTGATAGTAGTAAGACAGGAGTGTGAAATAAATTAAACGGAACATTTCTAGGGTTTTTCAGTTACTGTCATGGTGTGCACCTCTAGATTATTCGAGGCAAAGCTGTAAAAGAAACCAATTGTTATTCATAAATCTTAAGCAAAGAATGCAACTCAGTTATTCATAATATTCATTTTTCATCAATCTGTGCATAAATCATGCTATATGTCATCTTAAAGCCATGCTTCAACCATTATTCTAGATTCAAATTATCCCATATATATCAGGAAATGGACCCTAACTGTGATTATTGACATCCAGCAGTGACCTTGCTAGGCAGTAAAATGTGATCTGAGACTGGCATTGTGTGGAGTAACATCAAATGAAATTAGATTAAGTAGCAATGAACTCACAGGGATCCTATACTATACTGTTAGAGTGTGAAGTTAGTTTACACAACTGAGAGAATTCTAATACTCCCTACATACAGTAGCTCAGGGGGATAGCAAGGTCTTATTTTATCTAATAACTAGCCAACCCGCGGCGTACCATACGCCGCATAATCAGGCCGGTTTTTATTGAATTTTAAGCACAGGGAGAAAATTAACATTTGAAACACCGGTAATGTAATAAATCAGCAAGAAAAGCAACATTGTAACAATGCACGGAACGAACCAACACACAATCGTCCGTGACTGAAAACCGGCGGATCGTCCTCGCGCCTTCTGCTGCCAGACGG
The DNA here is from genome assembly GCF_016835505.1 of Polypterus senegalus. Classification (NCBI taxonomy): domain Eukaryota; kingdom Metazoa; phylum Chordata; class Cladistia; order Polypteriformes; family Polypteridae; genus Polypterus; species Polypterus senegalus. The sequence goes on along the minus strand of NW_024377077.1, from coordinate 14,741 downwards.
AGGGATGGGGGTTCACGGCACGGAGAGTGGAACGGGAGGAGAGAAGGACGTCCATTCAGCTCCGTCCGTCATGCTAGTCTGCTGATTTCTCGTTCAGTATGTACTGCCCGGTCACGTGCCCACCTCCAACTTGTCACTTGTGTCGTCGTCTTTACACAGTCCAGATGCACATGTGACTGACGTGGACTTTTCATTGCTCTGTGCGGTTTTGGCCGCTTTTCTATATATAATCCACCAAGACACCTGACCACGGTAGTAGCGAGGTGGGAGGGGGGTGCGTAGAAAGTGCAGGAGCATCTAAGAAGACGCACGTTTGTCGCGACGCAACCAGTGGGAGCGTCAGGACCGATCCGGGGTAGACGGCCGCCTTTGTGCGAATGTGGTTTCGCCGCCCTACGTACCTATTTTCTATTATGATATGACGGATATTACTATTACATGTACTACTTCAAACAGGATTATGACGGTGTTAGGGTTAGAGTCGGGATGTATAAATAAAATTTAATTTCAAACGATTAATTTCAAATCAAACCAGCCTAGATTAGAAAGCCGGTTTATTTAATCATTCTAAGCGACAGGCAGCTCTGCACACAGTGACAGTCAATTCAGAGATCGCCGCAGCTCCGCTGTCTTTTGCCGCTTCTCTTGACTCGCAATCCCGTTGAGGAAAACGCGTCTCACATGAAATCTATCGCCTTCGCGACGCAACTATGAAATATGCAAGTTGAACGTTGACTAAGGGACTACACACATTTAGAGAGCGTGCCGTAAACACATGGTAAGCAATGGAACCGTTCAGACAGAGCGTGCGATGAGCCGGCGACCATCAAAGGCTTTGCGCCGCCGCGGCAAATCGCTATGTATGTGGAGTCCCTAATAGGCATCAACGCATCGACTACAATACACGCCACTTTGTCAAACTTTGCTCACTGCAAACGCCGCCGCTGCTATAGTCGTCGCCGCGCTCAGACTTTAAAATTCAAAGGCGGACAGCCGCCGGTCGCAGCGTCGCCGGCTGCTGCACGTCTCCTCAACGGCCGCCTTTGAGTTTGGCCGCCCACGTGCGGGGCACGTTTTTGCCCGTCGCCAGGATCGGCCCTGGGGAGCGTATGAGTTGCACTTAGTGGGAATTCCACGGTTTGCAGCCCGAATGGGGCTCAACGGCTTACCCACGCCGGGTAGACACACGGTCAATGTCATGCATAATTATTTATTGAATGCTAAACACTTCTGGAAAGACACCGTTGTCTAAAAAGGGAGGGTTTGAGGATACAACAGAAAGTGAATGAAAAGATGGAACTGTAGACTTTTCATTGCTCTGTGCGGTTTCGGCTGCCTTTCTATATATAATCCACCAAGACACCTGACCACGGTAGTAGCGAGGTGGGAGGGGGGTGTGAACAAAGTGCAGGAGCATCTAAGAAGACGCATGTTTGTCGCGGATGCGAATTGCTGTATGTAGCGTGTAAAACAGTTTGCCATGGAGCACGTGGTGGAGCGTCGTAACCGAAAACTTAGTTTTTAAAGACTGCTCACTTCATTGTGTTTTAACCTCAGTTGTAAAGGATTGTTTTAAGGATCCCATGGGATACCCCTCGCAAACCGTTTGACACGCTGCACCATAGAGTCCGGACGTATTCATGTAATCAGCGTATTGTTGAGCAGACTGTATAATAATGCCTCTGTGACTAAGAACAACGGACACCACGTCACCGGTTATCCCAATGTTGGCAAACAAAGCTAAGAGCCATGTCACGAAGTTTGAGAGCAACAGTTTTGTCAATGACATTTCTTCAAAAAAAACCCGACTGACAGAAACAAACAATTACCTGAAGCAGGAATTTCCATAACATTGAAAGAATTGTTGTTTCCATGAAATACATTTGAAGCGGCAGCCATGGAGGGCAAAAGAATAGTCAACGTGGCTCACAGCTGAGTTTGGACCGGAGCACAGACCAAAGCGAGTGAGTATGTGTTTGATGAGCTGTTTGATTTGGCGGGCAGTGGTCTGATGTGAGTTCCTGAGCACGTGGGAGGAGGGGTAGAATTTCTGGGCGGGGCTTCGTTGTTCCTTTTGCATGGTTTTTCATGGTGTCGAAACCAAAAAGAATAATGAAAAGTCAACGTGGCTTAGACGTGCATGTGGACTCCTAGCAAAGACGAAAGAGGCTAACTGGGTGGTCGGTGAGTTTTTGCGTCCGGGCACATGGGCAGGCAGTGTGAATGCCTAGAGAGCGAGGGGACGCGGGCCGGTGAAAAAGGAGTGTTGGTGGGTAGGAAAACGTCTTCTGTGTTCCTGCAGGAGCATCTAAGAAGACGCATGTTTGTCGCGGATGCGAATCTGTATGTAGTGTGTAAAACAGTTTGCTATGGTGCAAGCGATCATGCGTTGTAACCGAAAAATCGGTTTTTAAAGACTGCTTACTTCATTGTGTTTTAACCTCAGTTGTAAAGGATTGTTTTAAAGATCCCATGAGATACCCCTCACCTGCTGCATATGGCGATTCACCTCCGCGAAACTCGCCTCTATGAACAGTCAACGAGCTCGGAGGTGCATGACATTAACCTGCCCTGCACCGCATGTGGCCTCCTCGACAGACGAATATAAATGACGCCACTTTTTCTGTGTCCTCGCGTCCGACTTGGTGGGCGTGGCCCTGCGAGTTGTCGCCGTATCCAATGGAGTTGGTGGGCGTGGCTCCTTCCTTCGTGCGCCATAGGTGTCTCACTTGTCGGCGGCTTAGTGAATCCCCGCCCTTCCGGCGTGCTTTTCATGGTTGTCTTGCCTTAGTGAATTATATATATAGATATTTACTTTTTATATGTAGAACATGAGTGTTTATCAGAAGAGGCAAAAGTTTATCTATGTCATTCAAAAAAGTTGTTTAATAGGTTCCTTCTTAATCAGTAATTTTATATTTTATGTGTTTTTTTCCACATAGTGTAATGGCTATGGAGCCTATTGTTATGCTGGCACTTACAGTTATTGGAGCAGAAATAATAAATAAGAAATAGCATTGTTCTTTCAACACCCCCTCCCATTTTGTCTCCCCGAGTGAGGCAGACCACACATCACAAAGTCCCTGTCCTCTGACATGCCAAGAGACAACAGTTTATGAAGTTTTTCTGAGGTAAATGGGTAATGTGGTAAATGAGACTACTAATGAAGTTCTCAATGATTTAGAAATTGTAGAGAGAGAAGTACTGCTCAGATTTAATAGGCTGAAATCAAACCAATTACCATAACCAGATAATATTTACCCTTGAGTTAAGGAGCCTAGGGAGTACAGATATAAACCTTTGACATATATTTTGAGGAAGTCACTGCGCACTGGGGAGATTCCGAAGTATTGGAAAATAGCAAATATTATCCTGTTATATATAAAGATCCAAACAACTACATGACAGTAAACATAACGTGCATTACAGGAAAATTAACGGAAGAAATTATTAAGGATAAGATTTAGCAGCACATGGCAAGTACAGGAGTTATTCTGAACAGTCTGCATGGGTTCAGAAGAGGGAGGTCATGTTTTACTAACATGATGGAGTTCTATGAGGAGGCAACAAAAGGATACGATCAAAGTGGAGCTTATGATATTATTTATCTTGACTTTCAGAAAACATTTGATAAGGTGCCACATGAGAGGTTGGGCATCAAGTTAAAAGAAGTGGGAGTTCAGGGTGATGTTTGTAAATGGATGCAGAATTGACACAGGCAAAGGAAGCAGAGAGTGATGGTTTTAAGAACCTGATCAGAAATGGCTGATGTTAAGAGTGGTGTTCTACAAGGTCAATGCTATGGCAGCTGCTGTTTTTAATTAATATATATATATATATACATATAAGCAAAATACCCACGCTTCGCAGTGGAGAAGTAGTGTGTTAAAGAAGTAATGAAAAATAAAAGGAAACATTTTAAAAATAACGTAACATGATTGTCAATGTAATTGTTTTGTCACTGTTATGAGTGTTGCTGTAATATATATATATATATATACACACACACATAAAAACATATATATATATATACACACACACATACATCCACATATATATATACTGTATATGCATATCTACATATATACACACACATATACACACATACGCATATCTACATATATACACATACATATATATATATATATATATATATATATATATATATATATACACACACACATATATACATATATATATACACACATACATCCACATATATACATATAAATATACATATACACACCAGACCCGGCCAGGACGCCTTGGAGGACCGAAAGTGGGCGTGTGCCCATCTGGGATCACGTGGGGCCGCCTTCCTGGTTACTTTGGGGGCCATGGGTTCAGGGCATGGAAGCCCCACCCTGTAGGGGCCCGTGGTCACCACCAGGAGGCGCCCCAATGCCTTGGGGACTTGTGACCTCAGCACTTCCACCACACCAGGAAGTGCTGGGGGGAAGATTTAGGAGTACACCCGGAGAGCTGCCCGGGAGAACAGCCAGCACTTTCGCCACGCTGGGGCGTGGCCAAGAGGGAAATGCGGGGAACCACCTGGAGCTCGTCCGGGAGTATATAAAAGGGGCCGTCTCCTTCATTCGAGGCTGGAGTCAGTTGGAAGGTGGACGGCAAGAGAGGAGAGTGGAGGCGGAAGGCATTGAGTGGCCAGAATCGGGAGGAAGAGGACGAGGTTGCCTGGGAGGAGTGGTGGTGCCAGAAAGAGTTGTTGTATGGGATTTATAGTGCTTTGGGACTGTGTTGGGCCTGTGGGACATGGGGAAGGCGTGCCCTACAGCTGAAGAAAAGAAATAAAAGCCTGTGTGTTTTGTACATGTGCCTCTGCGTAGTTTGTGCCGGGTCGGGCACTATATAGCGCCGTTTACATCTGGCGTAGCCGGCAGGATGCTCCGCCTGTTTCAAGGCAGGGACTTGATTATAAAAATCTTGTTGTGGACGGCCCGGCGCAGCAGGGGATCCCACCCACATACCGCGGGTGCTGCGTGAACACAGCTCCGCGGGGTGAAGAAACCCCATGGACCGCCAGGGGTCCGCAGGAGGGCCATTTTCCCCTGCCGCGGGCGGGTGGCGTGCATGGGAGGAATGCAGCAGTCTCCGATGAGTGCGCCGTTGCTGGAGGTGCCTGGGACGGCATGGCGTCAAGAGAGGCCACGCCGAGGACATTTCCTCGGTTAGACAGGACCTGGGAGGTGAGTTCCCTGCCTATTGGCAGCCGGCCCTTGGGGGCCGGGCGTGTGTTTTGTTTTCCAGGCAGGGACCTCCCGGATCCGTGTCAGTGGCGGGCACATGCCGGTCTGCGGGCTCCGGCAGCACGCGCAGCCGCGAGGGCTGCAGAGGAGGAGACGCTGCACCTCGAGAGGCGCCGGCAACAACAAGGTTGTTGAAGTCCCTCCCCCTGACAGGCACGCAATTGGATGGTGTGTCTTGTGTGTCCAGCAATGACTGCAGAGAGGCGGGACCAAGGAATGTCCATCGCATGCAGGGGGGAGACCCGATTGGGCCAAAGGAGGAGGCCCACAGGAAGTTGCCGGCGTCGGAGGCTGACAGACAGGTAGGCTCTGCGTCGGTTAACTCCCTATCTTTGCTAGCTGCTCGGTCGGAGCTGGAGGCGTGCCTTCAGCCCGCGGAGCAGCGGTTGTTCCAGTTGCTACGTGCCCTCCGGGCAGAGATGCGGGTACTGGAGAGGAAGGCAGTCGTGTCCAGCCGGAGTGACACGGCGGGGAAGGTAGGTTACGCCGTCCCCATACAGCATGAGGGAGGGTCTGCTGAACATGGCTGTGATTCTAAAGATCACACGCGCAGCAAGGGGGGAATCCGTGAGGACGCTGAGTGGACACGGGCTGCTAAGTGCACTGTAGGGACGCAGACGGGAAAGAGGCTCTTTCTTTGTAATAAGGAGTCTCAAACCGTCAGGGCATCCCAGAATGACAGGAGGAATGACAGACTGAGTGCCGGTTCCTCCGATACGGGAGGACGTGGTGCTGGGTGATCATGTCCAATTGCTGGCCGCCCTCTGCAGGGGCAGAGGGATCCCGTGAAGTCAGCGGGAGGAAAGGACAGAAGGCGTTCCCGTCTGTTACATCAACAGGAGGGGGTGCCGAACAGGCAAGTGCCGGAGACTTGTGACCTCAGCACTTCCGCCACACCAGGAAGTGCTAGGGGGAAGATTTAGGAGGACACCCGGAGAGCTGCCAGGAGAACCACCTGGAGCTCGTCCGGGAGTATATAAAAGGGGCCGTCTCCCTTCATTCGAGGCTGGAGTCGGGTGGAAGGTGGACGAAGCAAGAGAGGAGAGTGGAGGCGGCCCGAAGAAAGGCATTGAGTGGCCAGAATCGAGAGGAAGAGGATGAGGTTGCCTGGGAGGAGTGGTGGTGCCTGTGTGGGATTTATAGTGCTTTGGGACTGTGTTGGGCCTGTGGGACACAGGGAAGGCGTGCCCCACGGCTGAAGAAAAGAAATAAAAGCCTGTGTGTTTTGTACACGTGCCTCTGCATAGTCTGTGCCGGGTCGGGCGCTATATAGCCGTTTACAATATATATACACCCTTTAGGGTGCGAGCAGCTGTTGCTGGGGGTGCCAGAATCCATCGAAGAAGAAAAATGAAAAACATTATTTGTACAAAATCTTAATTTATCTATCCATTCTTCAAAATAGCCACCCTTTACTCTGATTACTGCTTTGCACACTCTTGGCATTCTCTCGATGAGCTTCAACAGGTAGTCACCTGAAATGGTTTTATTTTGAAGAAACTAGAATGTAAAACATGTTTTCAGTTATTTCACCTTTTTTGTTAAGTACATAACTCCACATGTGTTCATTCATAGTTTTGATGCATTCAGTGAGAATCTACCAATGTAAAACTTCATGAAAATAAAGAAAACACATTGAATGAGGAGGTGTGTCCAAACTTTTGGCCTGTACTGTATATATATATATATATATATATATGTATATATATATATTGAAATAGTTTTACTGTCAAATAATGCAAAAAGTATGCGACACGTGTTTCGCCCTAATTCTGTGCTCATCAGGGGTACACACTCACTGCACTCCCTCTCGGGAATAGAACCTCGGATGTCAGTGTTGAAGATTCTAACGATGCCACGCGTGTGGTTCGTTTATTTGGCAGTATGTAGATCGGGTAATTACATTCAAGGCATTCATAGTCTGAATTACCACCTACCAGGTAACGCTTATGGTTGGTCAGCAAGTCGGCTAACGTCCACCACGGTGCCCTCTTTCAGTTGCGAGAAGCAGATTATACACTGGCTGAAATAGTTTTTACTGTCAAAAGAGTACGCGACACGTGTTTCGCCCAAATTCTGGGCTCATCAGGCATACACACTCACTACACTCCCTCTCGGAAATCGAACCTCGGGGATCAGCGTCAGAGCCAAAGCCTCTAACGTCGTTCCAAAGCGTGTGGCTCATTAATTTAATTACATTCAAGGCATTCATAGTTTGAATCACAATCTGACTGTATGGGTGTTTACCTGCCAGGTAATGCTTGTGGTTGGTCTGCAAGTCGGCTAATGTGATTGTGTACGATTGTGAATGTAATTGTTTTGTGACTGTTATGAGTGTTGCTGTCATCAAGGATTTGATCATCATTATTTCTTTCAATCAGGTTCATATTTGGAGGATGTGTTCAAGTTACATTCCGTGTTTGTCAACCGTTGTAAAGATAACAGGTTTCATTTATCGATTCCTTTCTTACTGCATCAACAAACAGCTTGTCTTCCTCTTTATTTGAGACATCACACACTGCATGCACGGTTTTTGTTTTTACACTGTGCTCCTTTAGCTGGACATTGAATTCTTCCACCGTGTGCTTTGTTTCTGCAGTAGCTGCACTTATGAATATGCTTGCATGCGTCACAGCTTCATATTGTTTTGCTGCCTTCTCAATTGTGTAACGCTTTTGTGTTCAGCACTCTTTGGAGCTCTTTGCACTTAAAAGTTTCCCTCGCAGTTTGCTGAGTTTTTGCCAAACACCAACCTGAGCTGCCTGACACAGAGAAGTAGACCAAAAACACCTCAAAAGCTAGACATCATGCCAAGATCCAAAGAAATTCAGGAACAAATGAGAACAGAAGTAATTGAGATCTATCAGTCTGGTAAAGGTTATAAAGCCATTTCTAAAGCTTTGGGACTCCAGCGAACCACAGTGAGAGCCATTATACACAAATGGCAAAAACATGGAACAGTGTTGAACCTTCCCAGGAGTGGCCGGCCGACCAAAATTACCCCAAGAGCGCAGAGACGACTCATCCGAGAGGTCACAAAAGACCCCAAGACAACGTCTAAAGAACTGCAGGCCTCACTTGCCTCAATTAAGGTCAGTGTTCACGACTCCACCATAAGAAAGAGACTGGGCAAAAACGGCCTGCATGGCAGATTTCCAAGATGCAAACCACTGTTAAGCAAAAGAACATTAGGGCTTGTCTCAATTTTGCTAAGAAACATCTCAATGAGTGCCAAGACTTTTGGGAAAATACCTTGTGGACTGATGAGACAAAAGTTGAACTTTTTGAAAGTCAAATGTCCCGTTACATCTGGCGTAAAAGGAACACAGCATTTCAGAAAAGAACATCATACCAACAGTAAAATATGGTGGTGGTAGTGTGATGGTCTGGGGTTGTTTTGCTGCTTCAGGACTTGGAAGGCTTGCTGTGATAGATGGAACCATGAATTCTACTGTCTACCAAAAAATCCTGAAGGAGAATGTCCGGCCATCTGTTCGTCAACTCAAGCTGAAGCGATCTTGGGTGCTGCAACAGGACAATGACCCAAAACACACCAGCAAATCCACCTCTGAATGGCTGAAGAAAAACAAAATGAAGACTTTGGAGTGGCCTAGTCAAAGTCCTAACCTGAATCCAATTGAGATGCTATGGCATGACCTTAAAAAGGTGGTTCATGCTAGAAAACACTCAAATAAAGCTGAATTACAACAATTCTGCAAAGATGAGTGGGCCAAAATTCCTCCAGAGCTGTAAAAGACTCATTGCAAGTTATCGCAAACACTTGATTGCAGTTATTGCTGCTAAGGGTGGCCCAACCAGTTATTAGGTTCAGGGGCAATTACTTTTCATACAGGGCCATGTAGGATTTTTTTTCCCTAAATAATAAAACCATCATTTAAAAACTGCATTTTGTGTTTACTTGTGTTATATTTGACTAATGGTTAAATGTGTTTGATGATCAGAAACATTTTGTGTGACAAACATGCAAAAGAATAAGAAATCAGGAAGGGGCAAATAGTTTTCACACCACTGTATATTTATATATATACAGTATATATATATATACTATATATATATATATATATGTGTATATATATATATATATATATATATATATATATATATATATATATATATATATATATATATATATACCAATCTATCAAGTCATCTCAGAGAGACACTTTGAAGTCCTGTGAGACAAGGAAGTGAGACAAAAGGACAGCTGCTGTACAGGCTTTTAAATGATCGACGCAAGCACAACATGCAGAACACACAGCTCAGTAGTAGCAGCTGCCAGCCAGCAGCTGATCCATCAGCATCTCCTTAGCGTCGCTCAGCAAAGTTGCAAGCGTAAAGTGTGCCCCTGGGTGGGGTTTGGGGGTGGGCGAGCAAAGCGAGGGGCAAAGCCCCTAGTATATTTATATATAAATGATTTTGACAGTGTGAGATTTTTAACTCTTTTGAGACCGTCCCACTGGGGTGATAACCTGAAATGCAATTGACGCGCCTGTCAAGGGCTGCTTGTCCATTGCCATTGGGTGATGGGGAACACTATAACTTGGCCACTGACCTGGCCTCAGTCCTGCCTGTTTGCCGTGTCTGTGTGTAGTAGAGTGGTAGCTCCTACTGCAATAAATATCCTTGCTGTTTCTGTTTCGAGTTGAATAAAGCTGTTTTTCCTGAAATCCTTAGACTCAGCCTTGTCAGTTGGGTACAAGGCAGCACATCACTATAGGAATATAAGTAACAAGCTGGTTACATTTTCAGATGATACAAAGATAGGTGGATTGGCAGATAATTAGGAATCCATTAAATCATTACTTGCTCTGTGCCCCAATTAATACACATCATCGTCAATACACTAATAATCCAATTGACATCCATTTTCTCAGAATATCAATGTAGGAAACACTTTAAGACAGACAAGCTTTTATCTGTTGCACCTCTACATGACAGCCACCTTTTTCCACCCTTTTAAATATATACAGTATTTTATGCTTGGAAAATGTCTGAGATTAAAATCTTAGAGACTTCTACATAGATCATGTCTTTGAATCTTATGAACAATTATGCTTCAGATTTAACTTCTCATCAACAAAATTTTTCCACTACTTTCAAATTAGAAATCTCGCTAAACCAAACCTGCCCAATTTTCCTCACCTTCCACTTAATTTGAGAAATATTGATTAGTCTTGAAGACTCAGATAGCATCTCCACAATTTTTAAAAATATTTTAAAGTCTCTTCTTTTCAAAGATCCCGGAGACAATGGTGAAAGGATCTTTCAATTAACATCTCAGAAAAGGAGTAGAAGGCAGCCATGTATAGAATACACTCCAACTCCATATGCAAAAAGCATTCAATCATTCAACTTAAAATCTTTTATCAAGTGCATTTATCTCATTTAAAATTGTCCAAAAGGTATCCAGGCCAAGATTCAATCTGTGAACGTTGCAATCAAGCTCCAGCCTCACTGGGCCACATGTTTTGGGCATGCATCAAATTAAAATCATACTGGACAAAATTCTTTGAACACCTATCAGCCTTGGTGTCATAATCACTCCTATCCCATTGACTGCTGTGTTTGGTGGACCCCCAGATGGGCTTAAAATGGAGAAGGACAAACAAACTGTAATTGCCTTTACCTCACTATTAGCACGTAGACTTATCTTGCTCAAATGGAAGAATGCCACCCCACCACTTTCAGGTCAGTGGGTAACTTATGTTATATACTATTTGAAATTTGAAAAAAAAATCTAATTCTCACTCAGACAATCTGTTCAAAACATTTTTAAAATATAGCAGGATCTAATTAATAAATATTTTAGAATAAGCTTTTAAATCGAGGATATGGATAAGGTTTTGTTGGTTGTTTCTTCTTTATTTCTTTGCGCGGGATTGAACTTTGGTTTGACTTGATTGTATGGCATGTGATTTGCTTCTAATTGAAATCAATAAAAAAATGTAAAAAACAAATAAATAAACAAAAATAAACTGAATGAGTACAATGGGTGGGCACAATGAATTGCCTGTGCTGCTCAATATTTTCCTTAAGAATACCTTTCTGTGCTCCTTATAATACATCCTCAGTAGCTATTCCAAAGCTCTCGACAAGGGACGTTACAGATGACATCATGATCAAATCTAGAAGGCCATCACTGAAAATAGTGTTTTTAAAGCAAGGAAGGCAGTCAAGAACTACAGCAAAACATCTGTAGGAACCTTGGTCTCAGCAAGGGACTGGTAGTTACTGGTGGACCTTGAACAACAGCTGATACTGTCGACACTACTTTGCATCAAGACATTGTCATCCTGCCTGATGCTACTAAGCAAATGGTGATGTTGGAGCCGAGAGTCCTATTGGAAGAACATCTCGAAGAGGCTTTTGAGAGAAGCTTACCAGAGACATAAGACTGGCCAGGCAATGCCAGCAAGTGGAATGGAGGGAGCTAAGTGCCTACTTGCTGAGGTTGTCTGTAGGGCTTTGCAGCCCACTCCCTAACCAAGACACTCAGTTACCTGGGAATAAAAGGAGGTAAAAGAAGAACAGTTATTCACAAGACCACCGAAGCTCTGGAGATATCCTCTTGATGACTACACCTCAAGAGAGTAGAGAACTAGGGTATTAGCTACAAACCAACTTGACACTAGCTGTGGTCAGATCAGCCCCATCAGGGTCACCTGGATGAGAGTGTATGATGTTGAAAGACCTGAAACTTTCGATAATTCCAGGTACATCACTGATGATGTGTTCAGTAGTATAGGAAGATGCATTTGCATGCACACTTCTGTTAATTTACCTGTGATGCATGTTAAGTTTACTGGTTTGAGGATATTTTGTTATATTATGGTTGTCTATGGGGGACCTGTATTTATGTATCTGCTTCGCCATCATTTGTAACGAATTTAAGTTTGAGTCCATGTGGATTCCACACTGTGCTTTGTTTTCCTCGCACATCACAGACACTGTCATGTTAGGTTAATTGGCCGTTTGTATAGGGATGTGCTCTATGATAGCATGCCTTCCTGTATACTTGTACAAAATAATGGAAAAAGAGGGTTCAGAAAACTTGTTGGCAAGACAGTGATACCATGTAAGATAAGGGAAGCAGTTTGTGTCAGAGTATTAATGGAATTTCAAACAAAGATTGTATAAAACCTTCAGTACTTCACAAACACTACAAAACATAAACAAATAAGAACCGATAAAAAAATATTATGTATGAGGAGGAAATACTCTGAATGATGTACAAGACGTCTTTAATTATTTTCACCCTGGAAAAAATCTGGCTGCCAGAAATATCAAGTTATGGCCTTTCGGGAAAATCGGGGAAAAGAATGCATTTTCTAATAAAAGGAAAAGGTGGAAAAAGAAACTTGTTCATGTGAAAGGATGTACATCATATTATAAAGAACAGAAATACAAAGGCCTTTATACTGACAAGTGCACATTTGACAAGCTTGGTCCAAGCTGACATTTATATGCTGAGTAAAGAGCTGCCATGAGGCTGAAAGGAGAGTGCCTCATACTGGCAGTCAAGCATAAAAAGTTAAGAAGCATTGTAGGATGCAAAGTTTCCAGCCGATTCTCATAATGTTAAAAATAACTGGCAGTATTACAGGGCAGCAGTGGTTTTTTCTGATTTCTTCTTCGTGGTGTGACCATCCTTGACGACCTGATGTTACACAACACATCTCAGCTCTTGTCAAGAAGGCTCACCAGAGCCTCAACTTTCTCAGACATCTGAAGTCAGCGCACAATTTTCCCTCTGCCCTCATGGACATCTCTAGGTGCACAGTGGGGTCCACCCTCACTGGCCACATCACATCCCATTCTGCCCCTACTCATTTCAAAATTGTAAAGCGGTGGTAAAGGTGGCACAGAATATGAGCGACAGCGAGCTGCCTTCTGTACTGGACATTGACAACGCTCACTGCCTTAGGCAAACAGGATAATTAAAGAGTTCGGCCATCCTGCACAGTGGCTTCTTTCATGCCTTTCTGCTGGCACACGGTACAGGAGCAGGGACTGATTCAGGTACCATGTTGACCCACAAGCCACAAGGAGGCTGAGCAGTCAAACACTGTAACATAATAAACTATATTATATATTGTTAAAGGGAATGTGGACTGGCTGGCATCCTGGCTAGCATGGACGGAACTTTAACCAGCCAGGATGCCTTTATAATGGATGGATGGGCATCTCACCTAGGATCAAGGTTTTTTTACCCTGTTGGATTGCCTTTATAATTGATGGTCCTAATGAAAGGATAGGCATCCTGCACAGGATGAATAACTCTTAGCCTCACTGAGAGGGTGTATAATGAATGGAAGGCAGGGGACTTGTATTCATTTATTCCCCCAGCACGATGGGTCATAGTATGCCTCTGTTGGCTCTCCCTTGTACATACCACAAGAAAGAGATGGAAGCTGTAGTCCCACTGGGTGTCCCTTGCTGGGTTTGATTGGAGCCAACAGGGAAACCTTACTTTAGGGAAGTTCCATCTGCTTTCTGAGTGTTAGGCTGTGGCACCAGAAGTACTACTGCGCCCGGCATAAAAGAGCCTGGACTATCTTACCCATGTAGCCAGAGTCATGTGCAGGGGAAGGAGAAAACTTGCTGGGAGAAGAGGAAAGCGTCTTTTGATCAAGAAGCTTGTTTAAAGGTACTGCATCAAATAAATATGATTGTTTGATAAGATTGTATCTGTGTAGTTGTCTCTGGCCTCTACAGGCCACAATATATAACACTTGTAGATATGTTTTGTACATATTGAATATCTCTATATATAATCTTCATTTGGATCTTGATCTTTGTTTGTCTGCAAATGAATTAGAAGAAGAAGCACTAGATGGCAGTAGAGAGACAGCTAAAACATAGGCATTGCATTAAGAATCTCCTCCAGGCTTATACTACTGAAGACTTTAGTACTCCAGTCACACCTCAAAACACAGACATTCAAACTAAACAAATTGTTGTGCTTTAAATTAACTAAAGAGATCTTCATTTAGATCTTGATCTTTGTCCGCGAATTCCATGCATGCGTAGACCACCTTCCAGTTTAGTACGTTGTTGTTACTCATGGATGTGAACAATGTGCCAGAATAACGAAAGGAGTGGTGGGCAGTGTTACGCCAGTTAGCTCCTAAGGCCTGGTTAGAGAATGAGATTGCTGAAGATAAAAGGTGCGTGCCTCGTAACATTTGAATGAAAGAAAGACAGTGGGTAAAATGAATGACAACGTAACAGCACGTTCTGAAAATTATTATTGTTACGTTGAAGAAGGCAAGTGCTGCGCGTCTCACAGTTGTACCGTGGCTTGCTCACATGTCAGTGAAGTGATCCCTATTTATGCTTTAAAGGGCCTGGATACCTATGTGCCCCCCTTTTATAACCATTGCTCCGTGTATATTGCCTTACTATTTGGATTGCCACAAAGCAACCTGCGAGATTGGAGAAAGGTTGAGAAGAGAT
>NW_024377076.1:0-35543 GCF_016835505.1 Polypterus senegalus | reverse complement strand
AGCTTGCTGAACACATCAGAAAGCCTGAGTCCACTCATTAAGTCAAGTCTGCTCCGGTAAAGGAATCCATTCCCGGGCTCCCAGTCATCGGGATTCCAGGACATTTTTCATTCCTGCATTCCCGGGAACAAAACTGCTATATTTCCCGGGAATGGCCAAGCTCGCATATACTGTATAGTGTGTAAAAGTGTAAAAATCGATCAAGAAATAAGAGAGTTAAATTTGAAAATAATTAAGTGGCATGGTTTTTTGGTCCACGGTCTAGTGTGTTCATTCAGCAACAGACCAGCAGCAGTCAGTCTCCCGCCTCCCAATAAGACTGAGCACAGTGAACTGGGAGGAGTCTGCACTCTGCAGCTCACGATTGCTGGGATGAGGCAGACTTCTTGGACGTCTGCCAGACAACATCTTTGAACAGCAACTTGAAATTGCAATGCGTCAGTCTGTTTCATCCGCATTATTTGTGCCAAGAAACTTGCCATCACAGAATGATGACAAGAAACTGGATGCATCAGTAACAGCTGAAATGGCGGTGTTTCAGAGCAACGGCAAATGCGGGCGTCGTTTAGAAGAAGTATATCAGTATCTGATGACTGTGTCGACTACTTCAGTGGAGGCAGATCGTGCTTTCTCAGCAGCTGGCGAACTCTGCATGAAGTACGCTCTTGCCTGGACAACCACATGCTGGACACGTTATGCTTTCTACACTCTTATTACCGTAACTAACTAGATCAGGGGTGCCCACAGTATTTCGGCTTGCAAGCTACTTTTAAAATGACAAGGTCAAAATGATCTATCTACGTTAAACATTCTATATTATATATATATATATATATATATATATATATACTAGCAGAATACCACGCTTCGCAGCGGAGAAGTAGTGTGTTAAAGAAGGTACGAAAAAGAAAAGGAAAAATTTTAAACATAACGTAACATGATTGTTAATGTAATTGTTTTGTCATTGATATGAGTGTTGTTCTCATATCTATCTATATATATATATATATATATACCCGCGCTTGGCAGTGGAGAAGTAGTGTGTTAAAGAAGGAAAGAGAAAGAAAAGGAAACATTTTAAAAATAATGTAACATGATTGTCAAAGTAATTGTTTTGTGTATTTGGCGGCAGCGCCACAAGTTGTTTTCGTAGCTGCATCAGAAAATGTACCACAACGCCTGACACTCCTCCTTTTTACTGTTTTCTCACAGCTTGGATTGCTGCTGTCATATATATACACACACACACACATACATACATACATACATACATACATACATACATATACACACATATATATATATATATATATATATATATATATATATACATACATACCTATCATATCATATATACATATACATACATACATACATACATACACACACAAATTATATATATGTGTGTATGTATGTATGTATGTATGTATGTATGTGTGTGTGTGTGTATATATATATATATATATATATACACATATACATACATATATATACACATACATATACTTGTGTGTATGTTTGTATGTGTCTATATGTGTGTGTATAGCTTTGGTCACTGAGTGCAAGGGACAAATAATAAAATATAGTCTATAAGTTATTAAACAGTAAAACATTAACGTTTTAAGAAGTACAGGTGAGCACTACTGGAGTGGTTGGTAAACTACATTTTAAAGACTGTGTAACACAACAGGTAAGTAACTAACAGCAGCTAAAATATATATGGATCATCTCTCGGTAGTAGATCCCTTTTAAAGGGCTACACGACGGCTGTGGTATACAAATTACATTTTCTATGTGAACGTTCAAATTTGTGCCTGTGGTAATGTGCCTTACCGGCATTTAAAGAAAATTAGTTTTGTGTCCTCTGCAGTGTTAAGAGAGAAAGGCTTTGGTTTGGGATAAAAGGAAAAAAGGTGTAAAGAAAGGAAAGTTGCCTTTTTCTTTTATATAGTATAGAGAGATGTGTTCGCTGACGTTATGATCGCCTTTGGGGACAGTCACGTGGGTCTTGTGTAGACTGGTGAGACGTCCCTGCCATTAATCGGCTGTGATGGCACGGTCAGTCCTCCACTCGTGTGCGTGTCTTCATAATCCGAGCTGAGGACCTCATAATCGTATGCGTGCAAAAGAAAGTGTGAATCGCCTTAGTATTATTTTGCCGTGGTGTAGAAAAGGGGTCCCGTGGTTTGCACTTGTCTGGGCTATAGCTCAGGGGAGGATGAAAAAATTAAAAGTGCTCACTTTGACTTAAGGCAGAAGCAGTCAGCGTCTCAAAGGCCGGCACAGCTATGCACGCTGCTGGCTGCTCGACTTTTGCTGGGCAGGAGACCCCAGTTTTGCAGACACGTTCACAATATCAAAAGTCTCAGTATATATATATATATATATATATATATATCAAAATACCCGCCAGCGCGAGAAGTAGTGTGTTAAAGAAGTAATGAAAAAGAAAAGGAAACATTTTAATAATAACGTAACATGATTGACATTGTCATGAGTGTTGCTGTCATATATATGCCTGCCTAAATAAGTCACCCTTGCTTTGCTCTTACTTTATTTACCGTTCATTTAATCATGGCTAATGGCAGAAAAATTATAAAATGGAAGGAGGATGGCTTTACCAAAACAATTATTGATGGCTTAATCGATTATTCATAAAGCTTGAATTGGTGATCTGTTTTTCTGTGTTAACCTCATATTTTTTCATACTTCTTCTCAAACTAACGTGGTGCGAGGGTAAAATGAATCGGGATGCGCTGATCAATGTAATCGGTGTACCAGGAAATCATGCATTGACAAAAGCTCCCTTTGCTTGTAATGCAAAGTGTGATTAAATGCGTTATTTTTTAACGTGTTATGGAGCATATGCATCGAAGCTTCTCAGCTGTGCTTGTGCTAAGAAAAGGAAAGATTTTAAAAATAACGTAACACGATTGTCAATGTAACCTTTTGTAAGTAGTGCCTGGAGGATTCAGTGTGAGAAACTCTAGAGACAGAGTGTGTATTAACTTGTGGATTTTTCTGTGAGTATTTGGTGGCAGTCTTCCGTTGCTTCGGAAGACGGCGTTAGCCGCGGAGCTCAGCTCAGAGCGAAATAAGATGAATGGGAGGGGAGATTCTGACGTGACTCCCCCACCCGCTTTAACTGTCAATCCCCACAAACACAGTCTCTCGGAATTTGCATAAGCACACCCCTTCACCTACAATTTTAACTTAGTTACAAAGTGATCAAAACTCTCGTTTATATCCCGCGCCCCTCTCATTAAACTTGTGTCCCGCATTACCTGTGGACATGTGAAACGCCAGCGGTAGCCTGTCTATGAACTTAATTTAAAGTTTAGGTTTACCCTTGCTTTCTTCCGAGGTAGCAGCACTCATGAATATGGTAGTATATGTCACTCGCTTTCTTATTGTTTCGCTGCCTTCTCAATTATATAATGCATGTTTTCTTAAGCGCTTTTTGGAGGTCTTCCTGGTTTTCTACGCACTGCGTTGACAGTCAGTTCACGTGATTACGTGGGGCGTGATGATGTCACACAAAACTCGCCCCCACGTCTTTTCCAGCTCAACTCCATTACAGTTAATGGAGAAAAATACCTTCCAGTTATGACCATTAGGCGTAGAATTTCGAAATGAAACCTGCACAACTTTTGTAAGTAAGCTATAAGGAATGAGCCTGCCAAATTTTACGGGAAGTTGGAGAATTAGTGATGAGTCAGTGAGTGAGTGAGTGAGTGAGTGAGGGCTTTGCCTTTTATTAGTATATATATATATATATATATACAGCAAAAAAAGAAACGTCCCTTTTTCAGGACTGTGTATTTCAACAATAATGTTTTAAAAATCCAAATAACTTTACAGATCTTCATTGTAAAGGGTTTAAACAATGTTTTCCATGCATGTTCAATTAACCATAATCAATTAATTAACATGCACCTGTGGAATGGTCGTTAAGACCTTAACAGCTTACAGAAAGTAGGCATTTAAGGTCACAGTTCTAAAAACGCAGGACACTAAAGAGACTTGTCTACCGACTGTGAAAAACACCCAAAGAAAGATGCCCAGGGTCCCTGCTCATCTGCGTGAACGTGCATTAGGCATGCTGCAGGGAGGCATGAGGACTGCTGATGTGGCTATGGCAATAAATTGCCATGTCCGCACTGTGAGACGCCTAAGACAGCGCTACAGGGGAGACAGGAAGGACAGCTGATCATCCTCGCAGTGGAAGAGCCCGGATCTCAATCCCATTGAGCACGCCTGGGACCTGTTGGATCGCAGGGTGAGGGCTAGGCCATTCCCCAGAAATGTCCAGGAACTTGCAGGTGCCTTGGTGGAAGAGTGGGGTAACATCTCACAGCAAGAACTGACAAATCTGGTCCAGTCCATGAGGAGGAGATGCACTGCAGTACTTCAAGCAGCTGGTGGCCACACCAGATACTAACTGGTACTTTTGATTTTGAGCCTCCCTTTATTCAGGGTCACATTATGAAACATTTTTAGTTTATGTCTTATGGTGTTGACTCTTTTACTGTTCATACAAATATTTACACATTAAGTTTACTGAAAGTAAAAACAGTTGAAAGTCAGAGGACGTTTCTTTTTTTGCTGAGTATATATATATATATACATATATATATATATATACATATATATATAATATATATATATAAGTAAAATATATATGTTTGAAATAGTTTTACAGTCAAATAATGCAAAGAGTACGCAACACGTGTTTCATCCTAATTCTGGGCTCATCAGGTGTACATACTCACTGGATCCCCTCTCGGGAATCGAGCCTTGGACGTCAGCACCAGAGGCGAAACCTCTTACGCTTGCGCCATGGCGTGTGGTTCGTTTATTTGACAGTATGTAGATTGGGGTAATTACATTCAAGGCATTCGTCTGAATCACAATCTGATTGTATGGGTGGTTACCTACCAGTTAACGCTTGTGACGCTAGCCGACTTGCTGACCAACTAATTCCGGGAATGGATAAATCCGTCTAGTTTCTTCAGGCCTCGTTCATTTGAATGTCCCAGGAGACCACAGCATAGAACAACACACGGGCTATGCCTGACTTTTAAAAGATTTCCAGCAGCTTGCTGCATACATCAGAAGACCTAGTCCAAGCTGCTCCGGCCCTTCTTGTACAGCACCACTGTGTGGTTAGACCAGTCCCGTTTGCTGCTCATATGGACCTCCAGGTACTTGTGCTCTGCATCACATGCACGTCCTCCCTCTGAACATCGAGTGGTCTCAGAGGCTCTTTGGCCTACCAGATGACCACCACCAATTATTTTGTCCTGCTGATATTCGATCAGCAGGTGGTCCTCCCTGCATTACAATCACAAGCCTCCTGTACTGCAACCGATGATGGAGCAGACTTCTGAGAATTTCTGCCGGTGGTAAGTACTGGGATTATACTGAAAGTTTGTTGTGTAGAGGGTGAACAAGAAGGGAGGCAGAACATTTCCCAAAGATGCTCTAGTGCTATACACCACTAGTTCTGGCACACAGCCCTTGAACCTCACAAACTCTCGCCTGTTGTTCATGTAGTCCAGGAGACTAAGCGGGGCCTCATGATGAATAGCCTTGAGCCTTTTCACTTGTCGATAAGGTTTAATGGTGAGAAAGGCCATGGAGATACCCAAGAACATGATTGTGATTGTGGTGTCGGCTTTGTTCAAGTGGGAGTAGGACTGTGGAGCAGACAGACGACAGCATCCTCCACATTGATATGTGTCTGATTAGCACACTGCAGACCATCCAGATGTGCTGAAACGAGAGGCCGTAGCTGTTTTAGGACCAGCCTCTCAAAGGTCTTCTTGATGTATGAAGTAAGAGCAACTGGTCTGAAGTCCTCTGTGTCACTGCAGTACCCTTTCTTTGGCACTGGGACCACACAGGATGTTTTCCACAGATGGGGAACCTTCTGGAAATGTAAGGAAAGGGAGAGAAGGTGTTAAGCACTGTAGAAATATCTCTCTTACTTGGATCCTGTTACGTAATGAGATCTTCACAAAGGCTTCTTCTGGTCTTACTGACATCCGCAAAGCATCAATCCGGTGGTTATTCACCAGTGTGCAGTGTGCCGTATTGACAAGGTGGTCTCGCATAATTGGGAAAATGAAGGATTACAGGTCTTAGATTAAATATGTACAACACCAAATCAGAAAAACATTTGGAAAGGTATAGAAAATGCAAGAAAAAAAAAAATATATATATATATCTATACTAATAAAAGGCAAAGCCCTCACTCACTCACTCACTCACTCACTCACTCACTCACTCACATCACTAATTCTCCAACTTGCCGTGTAGGTAGAAGGCTGAAATTTGGCAGGCTCATTCCTTACAGCTTACTTACAAAAGTTGGGCAGGTTTCATTTCGAAATTCTACGCATAAGGGTCATAACTGGAAGCTATTTTTCCCCATATAATGTAATGGAGTCTTGAGTTGGAGATGGTCGGGGAGGAGTTTCGTGTGACATCATCACGCCTCCTACGTAAGTACGTAGAGAACAAGGAAGAACTCCAAGCAAAAAATGCCATTTCACAATTGAAGGCAGAAAAACATTATGAAGCAAATGTGATGCATATGGAAACAAAGCACGCGTGAACCGTAAGTTTATATTAAATTAAGTTCATAGACAGGCTGCCACTAGCGTTTGTAATTTAGTGCCTGCCCATATAAGGCCGTCCATCAGCGGCAATCCAATACAAACACTGCGGCTAAATATTCACGGGTGAAGGACTGTGCTTATGCAGAGGAAGATGAGATGGTCAGGGTGGTGTTTGGCACAAACTCATTGAAACTCGAGAGAAAACTTTTAAGTGCCAGGTCTTAGCTGACATTACACGAGATGGCACCAGTACAGCTGGGAACCTTCGATGCAAGAACACCAAGCTGCTCACGCGTGAACTGACGCGTGCGCAGACAAAAAGCAACAGTTCCAAAGAGTGCTGAACAAAACCGAATTACACAATTGAGAAGGCAGCAAAAAATATGAAGCGCCTTATACATACAATCATATTCATAAGTGCAGCTACTGCGGAAACAAAGCACACGGTGGAAAAAGTGAATGTCCTGCTAAAGGAAGACAGTGTAAAAAAACCCGTGCATGCAGTTTGTCACATCTCAGATAAAGAGGAAGACTAGCTGTTTATTGATGCAGTAAGGAACTAATCGATGAATGAAACCTCTTATCTTTACAGCGATTGACAAACACGGAATGTAACTTGAACACATCCTACAAATACGAGCCTGATTGAAAGAAATAATGATAATCAAATCCTTGATGACAGCAACATTCAATAACACTCACAAAACAATTACAGTATATTGACAATCATGTTACGTTATTTTTAAAATGTTCCCTTTTCTTTTTCACAACTTCTACTTCTCCACTGCGATACGGGTATATATATATAAATGTATATATATAGCCCGATCTACAATACATACTTTAGCATAAACAAGCCACACGCTGTATGCTAATTGTAGAGTCTTAAGCTTCTAACGCCACATTCGAGGTTCGATTCCCGAGAGGGGTGTACTGACTATGTATGCAGCTACCCGATTCATTTTACCCTCGATCTCCTTGGTTTGGGACGTATGAAAAAATATTAGGTTAACGCAGAATCATGTTACGTTATTTTTAAAATGTTTCCTTTTCTTAGCACAAGCACAGCTGAGAAGCTTCATGCATGTACTCCATAACGCTAAAAATAAGCGCATTTAATCACACTTTCAATTCCAAGCAAACGGAACTTTTGTCAATGCATGATTTCCTGGTACATCCATTACACTGATGCACACATCACAGCTACAAAAATGTTAGAGTCGGAATAAAGTGCGTTCCTACGACTGATCATTTCGACTACCCGAGCGAAGCCTTGATAAAAGCATGGTTTTGTGCACACTGAAAAGCAAGCAAAATTAGATGCATTACAGAAAGCGGACTTTGTGGCTCTTACTGGGGATCATTGGACTTCCGTGACCGTTAGTAATTCTAAATACATCTAATTACAAAATGTTCAATGATCACACTGTTTTAGCCTAATGTACAAAATAATTTTGGCTAATGTTACTCAGAGTTTAAAGAGTAAGCTGGTCAAATTACCTTTTATGTTTCTGACTTATTTTTTTAGAAGAAAACTGCACTTTATGTTGAAATTTTTGTTATTATTATTTAAAGACAATATTATTCTGAAAATGTACTTAAAGTACTTAAACTACCACTTTATTTTTAAGTCTGCCCAATTTTAACCAGGGATGATATTTTTGTTTCTGTTTTGAATTCAAATGCAGTTTAAAGGCTTTTTTTTCAGAAATTAAAACAGCTTCAGTTTACAATATTTATGTCCATGTCTATTATTTGATTCTGTCGCCCACTAAAACCCTTTTAAATTAAAAAAAAAATTTGCGATTTGGGGCAAATTTACGTGTGCGATTACATACGATTAATCAAGATGAATTCTTACACAGCCTCTAATTAATTGGATTAATTTTTTTAATCGAGTCCCACCCCTGATATATATATATGTAGATTTGTATATATATGTGTATATACAGTATATATGTAGATATGTATATGTTGTATATACAGTATGTATATATGTGTTTGTGTATACAGTATGTGTATATATATGTATGTGTGTATACTGTATGTGTATATATATATAACTGTATATATATGTGTATAGATGTGTATATATATATATATTTATATATATTTTATATGTATATATATGTTTATATATGTGTCTGTGTGTGTATATAATTGCAGGTATTTTGCTATATATATATATATATATATAATATAAATAGATAGATATGACAACAACACTCATATCAATGACAAAACAATTACATTAACAATCATCTTACGTTATTTTTAAAATGTTTGCTTTTCTTTTCATAACTTCTTTAACACACTACTTCTCTCACAAGCTGGTATTCTTAGTAGTATATATATATATATATATATATATATATATATATATATATATATATATATATAGTGCAGTTTTTCTTAAATGTACTTTGAATTGTATTTCACTGCAGACCCAAGACATTTCATGTTTTCTCTGTGTAGTTGATTTTCTTTCTTAATGTTCATCTATTCCTTCATTTCAGACCTGTAACTCATTCCTAACAAGTGGGTAGTAAAGCATTCACTACTTTGTAAAGTCGCCATTCCTTCTCATGACACGTCAAGATGTTTCGGCACTGAGGATACCAAACACTGAAACATTTCTGTTGCTGTTTTGTCCCATTCTTCCTCCAAACATGTCTTAAGGTGTCCCACTGGGTCGTCATAGTCACATTTCTTATGTCCGAATTCTCCACACATTCTCTACTGGGACAGGTGAGGACTTCAGGCAGGCCAGTCCAGTAACCGTGCCCTCTTCATCCTTAGCCATGTTGCTCTAAAATGTCAATGTACTTTTCTGCATTAACGCTGCCATCACAGAATTATAAATGGGCGCTGACACAATGCCATACCATGACAGGCCCTGCAGGCTTTTGGACTTGTTGCTGATAACAGGAGCACATGGTGTTGATGGCACATGGCGTTCATTTCTTCTAATAAAGATGTGGAGTCCTGATTC
Source organism: Polypterus senegalus (assembly GCF_016835505.1). NCBI lineage: Eukaryota > Metazoa > Chordata > Cladistia > Polypteriformes > Polypteridae > Polypterus > Polypterus senegalus. Next base: position 25,928 of record NW_024377076.1, on the reverse strand, counting down.
ATCTGACCTCAATACACACTTCCACTGTGCGATGGTCCATCTCAGACCCCTCTGAGCCCATAAAAGTCAATGCCACTTCTGGACATGGTGAACATGAGGCTTCTTTATTGTACAGTGAAGACTGAAGTGGTATTTGTGGATGAACTCCGTATTGTAGTGCTTGACAAAGGTTTGCTAAAGTAATCCCTCGTCACCCATGAGGTTCAGTCCGCTACTGATGAGTGATGCTCCTTAATGCAGTGCCTGTGATTTGAGGGGTCGGTGTTCGCGGTTGGTCTGCCCTTGCGCTTTACGTACTGAAATGACACGTCTGATTGCTGAACTATTTCATTATATTACACACCACAGAGGGAGAGATTTGCAAATCCCTTCCACTCTTTCTTTGATGAACATTGTTTTTAAACATCTCAATCATTTTCTCACTCGTGTGTTGACAAACTGGAGATCCTCTGCCCATCTTTGATCCTCAGAGACTCAGCCTTAAGTGGGTACAAATCACAATTACTATCCCCTGTTTGAAAGCCCATCATTATTTCATTATTTGACCTCATTACTGGCCCTAATTTTCCCCACCCTGTCCCAACTGTTTTTGGAATCTGTTGCAGGCCTGAAATGCAGGAATGGATGTATAATAAGAAATGAAATGACGTTGAGCAGACAGAACATGAAATATCTTGGCTTCATAATGTCTGCAATGAAATCAAAGTCCAAGTACATTTAAGAATCACTGCTTTTGAGATTTTTTTATTTGCTTTTTCCATCCCATCTCATCTTTTTCTAATTTATGGTTGTAAACAGTTGACGTCAGAAGTTTCCAGACACTTGGGGTGAATTCATTCAAACTCACTTCACCTCCACAGATTTTCTACACACAAACTGTACGTTTGTCTTCTAGTTTAAGACGTCTACATTTTCCGCGGTGAAAGTCATTTCTTCCAACGATGTTCACAGACCTCAGAGTCTTTAACTTTTTATTGACCGTATCCCAATTCCAGGGTGTCACAAGTAGTGGTGGTCTGATCCATACTGGCGTGATGACGCCGTGTTGAGTTTTCAAAGCACAGATGTTTGAAGCACCGCTTCAAGGCTGTATTATCGTGGGATTTCCCTCTCCTTACCCTTTACCTCTTTTCTTTAGGGCAGTGGATCTCAACCTGGGCACGAAGTAACAAAAAGGGGGGCAGTGAAGATGTGAAAAAAGAAAACAAGAATCGAAATTATGAAAAATACATTTATTGAAAACAAAACAAATTAACTTAAACTACATTCGAATACTAGAAAAATAAATATAGAGTTAGATACATGTTGATAAAAGTTAAGTAGGTATAATAAAATATGCTATATCTATGATATATCATTAATTAAAAAAGAACAAATTGGTATTAGTGGGCTCCTTTCAAAAAAACGTTAGGGGAGCACGATTAAAACTTTTATGAAAACTTGGGTCGCAAATACTTAAAGGTTGAGAAATGCTGCTTTAGGGGTCAGTATGCTCGTCAAGTTCATTAGCGGGTTGGTCTCCTGTCACACTTTAAGATGAACACAGACATACATAGACATACACAGACACACAGACCCTCACCACACAAGTACCGTTTAAATTTATCCTACTGAGCGCATGGGCACTATGGGTGCTGGAGGTAAGAAGTGGTTTGTTACACTGCAGCTTCACAAGAAACCACAGCAATGCAGTGAGATTCTGGGGCCGCTTGAGATGTTATGTGCTTAAAGGACAACATGAGACGAGCACCAAGAGCTAAACTGCGTCCCCCAAGTTCAAACTGTACTCGGGTCAAACAATTACCTCCTTAGGACTCTTTGGCACAGAATGTCGTAAGTACAGATTGGAGTTTGAAATCACAGAGGGAGTCAGAAACCTCTACTGTCAGGCTCAGCATGTGAAAGGCTTGGCCTAGTGTGCTTTATAATTCCAGCAGAGGTGGACGACACAGACAGAGCCCCTCACCTGCTGATTGAAATGTATGCTGATGTCTTCACAGGACCAAGTGACTGCCTCCCACGCACTATACATTTGAACCTGGACAGCTTAGTACAGCCAGTCCAGTGTTCCCCACGTCATGGCCAGTTGCTATGAAGGATGATGTTAAAGCCCAGCTTGACAGATATGAAGCTGATGGTCATATTGCTTCTGTGTCTGAACGAATGATTGGATCAGCAATATGGTCATTGTGAAGAAGCCTGATGAATTGTGGGTGTGCAAAGACCCAACATTTGTGAATCAAGCACTGCGATGTTCTCATGATATTATGCCCACTCTGGAGGATGTACTGTAGGCTCTTTACCTTAGTGGATGCCAGAGATGCCCTTCTACAGTGTAAGCTTCATGACCATATTTTGGACCCCCTGTGGCCAGAAGTGGTGGCTGAAGCTTTCCTTTGGTGTTAGTGTTGCACCAGAAGTGTACCAACGTAAGCAGCATGAGTGGTTGGCAGGGCTCGAGGGTGTGGTGCCAGTCACAGATGACATCCTTATTGTGGGTTGTGGCGATACTGATGTCGATTCTAATAAAGACCATGATGCAAAGCTGCTTGCTTTCATGGAGTGATGTGTATTGTTTTTATCATGGGTTCCGATAACTCAGCGACACCTTGTTTAGAAATGAGTAACTCTTTACTTGAACAGCCGTAGACATGCACAACAACTTCTGCCAAACACCAACCCAATTCCCACTTCCTGTATGTAAATTAAGACATTACTATTAGCTGTGAGATCACAGATCAACATCAAATATCACAATCTTTCTTCTTTATTAACTCAAAGACTGTCATTTCTTCAAACATGGTATCGACTTATTCTCAGTAGTTTAAATTTCACTATTTCAAACTATGTACAACAGCCAACACCCAAGAATGTCCATATTTTCAAATTGCTTTAACACGACTCAGTCAGTCTTTCGGACATTTCCTGTGATGGCGATTTTCCCGAGTTGCACTTGTTTGTTTCCCTTTTAAATTTTTTTCCCAAAAATTCTCCTGCTTTCATTGAAATTCCTGCTGATTAAAAATTGTTTCCTTCAGAAGATCCTGCGATTCCTATTACTTTACCCTTCTGTTTGTATTTGGGAAAATCTGGGTTTGTTTTATTACAACCCCCTTTTTTGTCCATGTCTTTTGTGTTATCTTTTATCACACTGCTCCTTCACATAGCTCTGCGACTGTTGGGCCCCCGTAAAATACTTTTTTTAGTTTGTTTCTGTTCTTTGAGCTGCCCCCTCCCATCCTGTGTGTTTAAAAGATCATCTTTAACTGGCAGATTGGGGGAAAACGCAATAGGAGATGCTGGTGAAAAGCCACATTTTAGTGGGGGACCGCGATATGCTACAAGGCCTTATAAAAAACACCTCCACTATCCTTTCTTTTCACTGATCTTTTTTAAAAATACAGACTTTTTACTAGACCTTTTTGGGTTGTGGAAAAAGAGGTCTAAGTTTTTGAAAAAAATTCCAGCTTTTTGCAAAGGCTTTAAAACTGGCATTTGAAATTGTGGACCAATGTCTGTAAAGGCGTCCCCCGGGACACCATGCCTCTTAAAATGGATTACTGTAACCCATAACATTCTCTGCTGTTCTTTATCAATCCACATACTTTCTGGATACAGGGGTAATAACGTTTCAATAAGCAATCCTTCGGTCCCTTTTAAAAGGGCAAAACCTACCTCTTTATGGTCGGGGGTATGGCTGATTTTAGTGGGGTCGTTAGGGTTTCAATACATGTTGGGCAACTTGCCCCTCATTGAAATGTCTTGGACTTGGCGGCATTTCTTCAGATCCTTCTCACACCCCTCCCAGGTGTCCCTCTGAATTGTTTTAGCTTTCTTTTCCCTTTAAACTTTTAATCTTTATTTTACTGTCCTTGTATAAAAAACCATCAATAACCGTAATTAGCCCCCGTAGTTCAATGCTCCTAAGGTCCCTACCCGTCTTTTTCATTGGACCCGTTACATTGCATTTTCCACCGCATCAGCGTCCCATCTTTCTCAGTCCCTGCCCAACATTCATTGTGGCGCCGGAAAGGGTCTGTAACAGGTTAACATCTTTCCGGGTATCTTTTAAAATTTTGATGAGACTTTGGGTCACTGCTCTGGACAGTGTATGTCCCGTATACATCTCTTTCTAGTGTATATACAACATTTAGGGAGGGGGTTCTCAAAAGGGGGGGGTACCCCAGGGCCAAAATAACAAAAGGGGCAAGATGTGAAAAAAAAAAAACAAGAATCGAAATATGAAAAAAACAAATTTAAAACAAAACAAATTAACAAACTACATTCTGATACTGAAAAAAAAATTAGAGTTCATAAATGTCAAAAAATTATGAATTCCAAAGCGGGGAACCCCGGAAGGATCTTAACACCTGGGGGCATCGGGGGAATGGCGGGGTATAACTTTTCCTGGGGCCCCTGTTAGAAAAAAGGGGGCCCGCCACCAAAAATAGTTTCCCTGCACCCCACTTTTCCGCCTCTCCCCACCCCCCCCTTCCCCATCCCCCTTGGCTCCTCCTCTTTTTAAAAAGGATAACGCCAGGGGTGGACTGTATATGAACTGTATTGTTTTATTTTTTACCATTTTTTAGTATATTGTGGGTGCCCCAAAAAAGGGGGGGAAAAAACCCAAACCTTTTTGCTGTCTCCTCCTCTTTTTACAGTGGTATAATAAAATATGCATCTATGATATATCATTAATTTAAAAAGAACAAATTGGTATTAGTGGGCTCCTTTCAAAAAATATTGCGGGCACAGTTAAAACTTTATGAAAACTCGGCCAAATACATAAAGGCTGAGCGCTGATTTAGTGCATAACGCTGGCATCTGATCATCATTCTTTAAATTTCGTAAATGGACATTCATTGAGGGTTTTACAGATAATGATATTAGTGGCTTATGATCGGTTTCTACAATGACCATTTGTCCTGCAACACACTGATGAAGTCTATTACATCAAACACAATGCTCAGCAGCCCTTTTCTATTTGGACTATCTGGTTTCTGCACCTGTCACAGGCGAGATGAATATCCACTGGTTACCAGTTATCATCGTATTTCTGAAGAAAAATGGTCCCAGACCTGTTTGAGATGCATCAGCTGAAATTGTGACTGGTCTTGTGATCATAAATTTCAGCACTGGTTCTTTGTAAGTACTTTCTTTAAATGCTCCCGTGCATTTCTTTTGTGACCCCATTCTACTCATTTTTCTTTTCAGGCACCCTTTCTTAGTGAAGCTATTTCCTTAGAAAGTCAAAGTGAACTTTATTGTCATCTCAACCATATGCAAGTATACAGATAGCAAATTCAAGCTCAGAGTCCACAGTGTAACAACATGGTAAAGATAAAATTAAAAATATAAAAAATAGAATTAAAATTAAAATGAAAAATTAAAAAACCAAAACAAGACAAGTTATTTGCAAAGACAAAGGCAAAGAAGTAGCAGCAATATTGACGTGTAGTAAGAAATGATGACAATGTATGGTACTTCAATCTAGATACATAAATATAGTCAAGAATTTTTAAGACTAAAACTCTCTTTACTAGATTCAGTCTCTCACAAGCACTTAAACCAATATTACTTGTACCCTGTCATCTTTTGGCACGATAATAAAGGTTAACATGTGCACTGTACTTATATGTCACCTTATATGTCACCTTTCACACGTTTTCCTTTTACAGGGGTATCAGCTGCATAACCTGTTACTTTCACATGTGCATTATGTAGTTTTGGGCTGGGCCCCAATGCATTAAATATTTTTGAAATAAAATTTTTCTTGAGCTCCAGTGTCCATCTTAAACAAAACAGTTACACCATTCACCTGCAAAGGAATAGCCCAATCTTTCCATTTTGTTCTTTCTCTAAGACATTTACAAATAATTCTTATATCAGTTTCTGTTACACTATTCACTTTACTTTGCTGTTCTTATTTTCGACAGCATTGTGCAAAATGGTTAGTTGTTATACAGAGAGTTTGTCACAAGGATGATTGATGACCTTAAGCCCCACCCAGACATAATTGATGACTTAAGCCACGCCCCTAAGGGAAACTGTCAAATGGATGATTGATGATTTTAAAAACCCCAAAATATGAAAATATGCAAAATATGATTTATGAAAATATGAAAATATGATTTATGAAAAATAGTTTGTTAATTAAAATTTTGGAAATATAAAAATATGAGAAAATACCCCGCCCTAGGGTGGAAGGAATATGAAGGGTTGAACCACCATCATAATTGATCATCTCTAAACCCGCCTTTTTGGTTGGTTCTTTATAAACTGATTCCTTATCTCCATTAACAATACCTATACCCCAATGCGCCTTTGTCTTTTAACCCGCCTATAGTGTTGGGGAGGGGCGTGTCTATCCACCCCTTCCAACCCGACTGTGGAGGAGATAAAAAGGGAGTTCTTGTATAAAATTCTAGTCATTTAGTGAAAACGCCACGCAGCAAAAGCAAACAGAAGGGGCGATCTTGTAAACGCTCAAAAACTGAAAACAAACAGGGTTTCCAGAAGGACTGAGTTCACGGGACCCGTTTCCCAGCTCAGCGGTAGATTCTAATTGTGCTTGAACTGGGAGAGGTAAAAAAGTGCTGAGGGACATCTCACGGTGGGGGTTTTCCCAAGAAGGACCTATCCTTCCGAATAAAAAGAGGCGGTCACGACAAGGGTGAGGAAGATCAAGAAATGAGATAAAGGACAGTGAGTGAAATTCATTTTTCTATAAAAGACTGGACTTTTTAAAGCTCTTATTCCAAATATTTATGAGTATTTATCAAGGAAAACTGTTACCAGATAAAAAAGAATTAAAAAAGAAAATGAAGGGGGGAGTTTAACCTGTTGAATAATTCATCTGGGAGGAGGAGGAAGAAAATTGGTAGACACCCACCTAAATGAGGAGAAATACAGAGGTCTTTTTCATAGACTACATTAACCTAAAACACTATGCAATATCTTCAAATAACTATCCCCCAAAGCTGGTGCTAGCTGGGCTGGTCGTCTCCTGTTCTCCCCCTCTGAGGTGGCAGAAGCCCCTAAAAATTGTAATGCACTCGAAGAACCGAACCCCGGTGGTATGGAGCATCGCTGCCGGTGACTACCTGTTTCGGCCCAACCCTCCCCAAACAATGCATTACTGACAAGATGATGATGACCCACTAACCTACCCCCCCTCTCTGCTACAGACCAGATGCTAACAATCAACGATGTGTATTGGTCGGGTACTTCACACCTTCCCGCTATGCCCTGATCAGGCATGTTGGTCTATGGAACGGGCTCCCCTCCGATTGCCTGTTTTGGCCCAACGACATTGTACCTAACCCCGGGTACTCTGCTCAACAACTCTCCTTCAGATCAGCCGTTTTGGCTGGATATTCTGATGCCTTCAACCGACCAAATCTATTGGCCTGAGCCTCAGTTACCCCCCTGATGATATGTTTGGTCGGACGGTCTCCTGATAACCCTAAGTACCAGACCTTTTTCCCTGCTGAGGGTGCTGGGGGAGACTAAAGGGTGCTGAGGAGATAGCCATGCAGACCATGCGTCAAGAAGAGGCCGTGGACGACTGGTAGAGGCTCGCTTGGGAAGACATCGTCCCAGGATGCTGATTATGGGGGAATGGACCTTGAACAAACTGCGGGCCTTGGGGAAACACTTGAAAGACTTTGAAACTGATCAAAAAAGTCTGATTGCGGCTCTGCTGAACATAATAGTCGATCAGGACCTAAAAAGCACCTGTCAAGGTTGTTTGATAGATCACCCCAGCCGGGCGCAGATACATGTCTGTTTGAACCGGACTCTGTTTATCCGGGTTGGCTGTTTTCAAGAGGTTCTGACTGTTTTCCGCAAACCGTGGCTCGGGAGCCTGGTCATAAAGACTCTAGGTTGCTTCAACATCTTTCTCCCTTTTACAAGATTCATTAATTTGTTCAAAATGCTGTCAATGATCTGGAAAATGAACATTCTAAAAAAGGGCTATTGTACTCTTTCACAACATGGACGATCCCTCTTACTTAAAAATAGTGGAAATAGCTGATGCTTTCTCAAAAAGGCATTTTCTACCTTACATGACCGATGCACCTTTGGGGTTTTAGGGGAATCCGACATAGAAAAATTATATGAAGTTTTAAACACTAATGTGCCTGTGCTAAAATATGTTTTGTCTGTTTTTAATCATGCAGTTTCGAAAATTACCAATAAAGCACCATTTGATTTTAAACCACTGACATTTTCCTTTCACCACCATGATGGAGGGTTACATGAAAAGTTTATTATAACCTGGCAAATCCTGGCAGCTTTGGAAAAAGACTTTGAAAGAGCTCTTGAGGTTTTGGGTCAAAAAGTAATGACCAGCAGGTGTTGTATTGGTTATCTGGTCATATGCTTATACAATTCACAAACCCGTTTAGAAGGCATTTTAGAGAAATAAGGTTTATGTATCCGATAGACTCCCAAATGGCAGATGGATTTAGCGGACAAATTGCTTAACCAGGGTTATAAATATTTGTTAACCTGTATTGATGTACTTTTAAGTATCGTTAGACGGCCCTTGAAGAACAAAGCAGGTAAGGAAGTGACAAGAGCCTTCCAAGACATTATGAGTGCCGATCAAACCTAAAGAAGCTCCAGACTGATAAGGGGAAAAGATTTTTTCAACCGAGATTTTAAAAAGCTGTTAAAGAAGATCGGAATAAAATATTTCACCACAAGAAATTAATTAAAGGCCTCCGTGGTAGAGAGATTTAACCGCACACTAAAATAAATATAAAATATTTCAGTGCATATATAAGAATCGATAAATTGCTGGATCTAGTATACTATTACAACAAAATTTACTGTATCATCAAGCATAAAATGGCCCTTCCGATGTAAACACATTAAATTCCTGGAAAGTTTCAAAAACTTATATGGGTGCCAATCCCCAGGGTCCCCGTTGTTTAAGTTCAAAGTAGGAGATACAGTTAGGTGTCTAAAACCAGACTTCCTTTTAGAAAGGTTATGAACAAACATTTTCAGATAAATCTTTACGCTTTCTGAACTTGTACCTAGGCACTGCTGCTGTACAAATTAAAAGACTACGATGGTAAAGAGATTGTAGGATCCTTTTACACCCTCAATTGCAGAAAATTTAAAAATTAAACCACGGGCGTTCACAGGATCGAAAAATACTGGCTAGAAAAGTTAAGAATAAGAAACGACTCATTTTGGGTCAAATGGCCCCGGCTGGCTAGAAAAATTTAACAGTTGGATACCAGAGTGCCAAGCCCAAGATGTTCAATAAAATTCACAGTGTTCCCAATCGACTCATCATTCTCTAGCTATACATGGGCTAAAAGTTTTTGTGACTCTACCGAGCAATGCTTCCTTAGACATTTTACTAACAACACAATTTCCAATTTCACGATGAAACTTGTTAAACCCATAGAATTAGAAGATTCTTGGAAGTGGGTTTCGCAAAATTCAGTACCCACATACGTGGAATACCATAACAAACCGGATAACAATTCTACGTTCAGCTCGGGGGGTAAAAAGATACTACATTCCATGGGGTTTATTATGAAGGTATTCACGACCTACTGTTTTTTATGAATTTCACAACCTTAAGCCTACCCACTTGACCGAGTAGCAGCGGGAACTGCCCCTTTCAGACCCCTCAGAAATTCAGTTATAATCCCTTGGAAGAGAAGAGTCTATATGGTCCCGGGTGAAAGGATGAAACTATACATTTAGACAGCTGGGTCGAATATTAGGAGCACATCCTGATCAGACTCAGGGTTAACTTACAAGGCCCTTTCCCACCAATCAGGACTGGTTTTTTACACTTTGTCGGGTACGGGATATGGTATCTTATCAGAAAAGTGGAGACAGCTACATACCCCTATTGAGGTGCTTCATATGAGGATCAGACAAAAAAAAATTACAACCATCACATATGAAAAAACCACATTATCCCCAGCCAGCAAAATCATTTTGAGACAGTGATTTTTGAAATAAAACAGACCAGAACAAAACATGCCATTTCAGTTTGGTAAGGTGATAGTGAGTTACATTTCAGCCCCTCAGGCATTGTATACACGACTGAAACGATGAGGTCTTACCAGGCCCCGGCACCTTACATCCAATATTATCAGATCCAAGCGGAAACGGATTCCCAGGGTTTTTCTGATCTGTAATGTATGGTGGGGGAATTTGGGAGGATATTTTGAGGATTGTTTTGAAGAGCTTTACTTCTTCTGAAAAAAGCCTTTAACATTCTTGAAACCACATATCAAACCCCACCCAAAATATTGTAAAAGATTGATCCCCGGGCTATATCCATGGCGGGTGGAGTCCTAGAAAAGCAGGAGGGAGTGGGCTTGATGGTCATGGGGAAAGACAAAGCAAGAGACCCGGAGTCGGTCAGGCCCACTCAGCTAAAAGGAAAAAGTGCACTATTTTTAATCATTATCTAAACGGCTAAGACAGAAAACTAAAGCAAACAAAGAAGAAGAGAGCATTTTTAAGAAAGATGGCTTTGACACAGAATCTCAAGAGTGTGAAAAATCTGAACAGGACCTGTTTACTGTGCCTTTACTAAAACGAGTGTAGATAAAAGTATATACGTGAAGTCCCACCACTCTCAGCCCTCTCTAAGAGTAGCCCGCTAAAATTTTCCCATAGCTGGAAATGGGAAGATTACCTGGACTTGAATAACACTTTTCTACACCTAAGGGGAAAGATAGTGAATGCTGACGGGACTAACATACCTGCTGGGGCAAAGGTCGGATTTGTCAATTCCCTATAGCCAGTTTGTTTCGAAGTCTATTTTACCCTCGGGGACCGTCTAATATCACAGAATTCAAATTGTTACCCCTTCCCGAGCAGTCTTAGAAGGCCTCTAAATTACAGCCAAGAGACTCTTCATTCTCAGTTTGCTACGGGACTTTTTAAAAAGATACCTTAAAAATTGAAGAGAGATCCATGGAGAAAACATTTTTAATAAGATGTGCCTATAGCAGTGAGGACTGTTAAATTTTGGGGCACATACATACAGATCTCTTTTCAGGAAAACTAATGTTGAACGGCATAGACGTGGAAGATTAAAATGGTTCGGGAACAAAGAATTCTGCTTAATGCCCGTGATGCCAAAGCTACAGAGAAAATTCATAACATCAGCCTCCCTCCCGCTCATGCCCTTACATCAGCCAATCTAAATACCCTGGAAAGGGTGAATATGAAAGTATTCAGTAAGCCCATGGGAATACGAGTATGCAATAAAGAAAACCTGTTTCTGGTCAACTACAAAGTATGTGGTGATTGGGGTTGGTGGATAATGAGGTTTTCGGGATCTTATACACGGAACCCGTTCAATTTCAAACACAGATGTAGAGTTCCTGGCTCTGTACTTGGCGGTGAACAGATTCCTGCAAACCTTTTCAAACAGACTTTAAACAGCAACGGGCCAGAGAATATTATAACCTGGTATTGGCCACTGGTAAGCATTTGAAGGATAAAGCTCGTCTATCAGCCGTTCAGAGTTCTTGGAAGGATATACCCTTTTCGTTTTTGATCAACCCCATCAAGAATAGCTCATTTTCATTAGTTAAAACGGGAAACGGGAAGATTTGAATTACGCCCGTCCTCCTCGGCCCCAAACCCTAATAGTATATGGGTCTTTGACAACATCATTGAAATCAACCAGAGCGTAATGTCTGTATGACTACTAATAAACACCATGAATACAAAACAATTAAAAGAACTACTGCCCCAAGATCCTACACCAAAAGATATTTCCACGGTGTGCTGGGGTGTGACCAACTACTGGAAAAAAAAAACGGGGCTTTTTTTGTAGTGAATACTACGTCAAACCCAACCAGGAGAACACTGGCTGGGATTACCTACAGAAGCGGAAATGGGGAGTTTTGATTCCTATTGAAATCCTCTGGACTTTATCTACTTCAATGACATTTCCCGTTTTTTAAGCAAAAACTGTAAACAGTTTCATTTACAACAACGGCAGCTTCAAGTTGGTTCCCCAGAAAAATCACGGTCCAACACTGCCTTTCTATCTGCATCAAAAGGAAAAGGTCTCCCGTACACCTCTGTAATAAAAAGTATTCTGGGGGCGTGAACAATAAGGGCGCTATGGTCTCTTAAATTGGTTCGCCTGGCTTCCTTCCCCGGGGCGCTGTTTTTATCAGTACCCTTGGCAAAAAATCAGAGAACTACAAATATTTCACTCTGTAATGAGATAAAATTGCATGTAATAAACAAACAATTTTACAAATTAATAAACAATCCATTCAGTCTTTTTTTTTTGGTTTTCCGGGGGGGGGTAACTTCTGTTTGAAGAGCAGGGGGGCTAGGATTAAAACTTTCAAGGAGTTCTCTCGTTTCATCATTAGGTACGAAGTAAATGGAATGCCCAAACCGGGCCCTGGCTTTTAAAATTCCCTTTCCCAAACCCCGCAGTCTCCTGTGCTCAGGTATTTTTAGGAGAATCGGGTCAGATTACGGACCAAATCCACCATGTTTGGAACTGACCAAAGGTTTACCTTCTAAAAGCAGTTTCCCCAATTATTCCAAAACGCGTGATTGGGATTGACAGACATTTTATGTAAAATAAATTAACATTTTTCTTTGCTTTTTACAGGCGCCTTCTCAAAACCTCTTGCCAAACCTTGTCCTCAGACACATTGACTGTTCTAACGTCCCCCGAATTTTCTTCTTTTTTTGGGAATAAGTCAGACTGCTAATTTATTATGCCCTTTTGACTAGCATCAGATATCTCTACAAGAAAATGTGTAAAGTTTCACCTTCTCATCAGCCCCTATATCATAGCGTTGCAGGCGTTTATTTCCTTGTCCAGTTCAGTTTCTGTTGCTTTAAGAGATCATTCGGTTAGCACTCTTTCTTCTGAAAATGAGACATTTGTTACTCCGGGACCAAATACATTTTGAGCGTATCATGTTTATGCTCTAGAAGCTAATAAACTGCATATGATTGACGGGGACTTAAAAGAGCCCCCAAAAAGCCTCCTTTCTGGTTCAAAATAGCTTTCTTCTTTTTTAAGGTTAGTTTTCTTCACTTATTTTGCTGGACGGATGTTTATGCTTTTGAGTTGCTTAAACTGTTTGGGTGAAAGAGGAATATTACCTTTAAAAGTTACAGGCTATTTGGGACAAAGTATTAATTAAATTGTTAGAAAGGGGTTTTTAAGAATTTTCGGCGGACAAACAACGGGAAGGCCTTGAGAGACTTTAGGTTTCTACTTTGTGGCCCCGGCCGGGGAGCCGGCGGACGCCTGGAAGGCGTGAGGAGGGCTTTGCCTCCTCCAGACCCGAGGGCGTCCGCCTGGATTCTGTTAGGGCCACGGGTTGAGGGCATGAAACCTTCCTTAGGGGCCTGGTCACGCCAGGCGCGCCCGATGCCCGGGTTTTTCCCGTCGGGTTGCCCGGGTTTGGGGGTGGAGCCCCCGGACGCTTGGAGGACCGAGGAGGCGAGTGCTCCTCCAGGCGAATTGGCGCCGTCCTGGTTAGGCAGGGGCCTCGGGACAGGGCTTGAAGCCCAGCCCTGTAGGGACCCGTGGCCACCGCCAGGCGGCGCCGTGCCTAATTTCCGGGAGCGCACTCCGCCACACCAGGAAGTGCCGGGAAACTTGTGTGGGGCCCGAGCTGCAGGAAGGCAGCGACACTTCCAGCCGCTGGGGCCAAGGAACAGATGGCAAGGGACCTGGGGCTCATCGGGGCATTATTTAAGGCCTCCCCCCAGTCTGGTGGAAGTCGGGAGGCAGGGAAAGGTTGAGCAAGAGAGGACGGGGGGGCGGACAGGCAAAGAAAATGTGGGCCCTGGACTTTGGGGAAACAGTGCAAGAGGCACTGGGGTAATGAGCACAACCTTGTACATAGTGAATAAAAGTGTGTTGGGTGAAAACATGCGTCCGCTGTCTGTGCTGGGACAGGTTTCACAACTTATTCTGTCCAACATGCTGACAGAATATGTAACTTTGACCAGAATACCTTCTTTATCTTTTCACGGTTACACGACCGCCAGTCGGGGAAACAAACCTGTTCTTAAACGAATTCATCAGGGGGCTGTTCCTTTAAATCCACTAAGAGATAGCCAAAGGTAGTTTTGTAGCATCTTGAAAGCCTCCAAAAAGAACTTAACATGCCCCCATACATTAGGGGGGCAAGGTAGTAATCGCAATTTGTCCCCGGGTTTTAAAGAGTAATATAATTGGCGTTAAGATTAATCGTTGCTTTTCTTTCCTTTGAAAAGAATAAATTTTTTAACCAAGTAAATGATAGACAGATTCCGATGATGGTATATTTTGTGAAAGCTTTTCTATTTCCTGCTTTTGTTAGCATTCCATCAGAGCATCTATAATGACCAAATTTATTTTCTCAGGAGGGGGGAAGTTAGTCATGATAAAAGACTTTGAGAGCCCCTCAATAAATTTTTAAATTTCTGAAATTTAGTCGATGGCTCGATTCATTTTCTGCCAGCAACTATAAAACCAAATATATTTGGAAAAAGGGTTTAGACACAACGTGATTCGAAAGTTCAATAATTTTTTTACATAATAGGGTTTACGGGGAAAAAGAGGGACCGAGATTATTTTTAGCGAAGGTGTGAAGTCACCGTCAAAATCTCTTTTAGTAGCCATAAGGTCTTGTTTGTAATCTTTTAGGAAACCCTCTTGTTATACACCACCTGAAATTTCTTCCTGAGTGGTCTGTTTTCTAAATGAAACATTTTTTATTTCAAGTATCTGCTTCTGAACCAGTAACTCTTGAGGTGGGATTTCATGAGATGTCACAAAATTCTGAACTAGATTGGTTAGTCACTCAAGGTTTACAATTTACGTTTGTGATTGATGGTGATACCTTTTAAATTCATACATGTTTTGATGGTGATACCTTTTACCTTCTTACATGTTTTTGCCTTGTGCTGTTTATACCCGTACATCTTTGGACCGCCTGATGCAAATTCAGTAATGTAATCACGGATTTAACTCACTGGTGAGCTCTCAAATAGTCAACCAGAGGAGGATTGTACTGACAGGCTGGAAGTAAAATGGCCGAGTCGGTGTCGTAGTACAAACACCCTTTCTTCCCAGACTGTCATAAAATTGTACAACTCTAACCGTCATAGGCAGTGGTGATGCAGCAATGACAACATGTATTGCAAAATGTATATCAAGAATTCCCACCGTCCTTGACTAAGCTGTAGTGAGATGGAGAGGTTTTTGCCCAAATTTACCCCAAAAGAACAACTTTGAAATCTGTTTTCTTAGCTGGATTTACGGGGATGTTATCGGGTCCATTTTACACCTTCCTTCTGATAATAATCTAAAATATACCGTCCCCGAAGCCTCATCAATTTCATGAGGGGAGGAAAACCAGATCCTTCTGCTTGCCTTTTTTAAAAGAAGCTTGATGTAGTCTGAGAATAACTCAGAAGTACATTGGGAATGCCCAAATCGTATACTTTTGAAACTTTATACCCTTTCTCAATTCCTTTGCTATTTCCCCCTGCACCAAGTACCGGTTAAAGCTCTCTCATCCTCTGTGTGATGACAGTCCACAGTCTGAACTTTTGTCTCTGCACAGGTGCACAGAGGGTGAACATTCATTTCCCGCAAAACCTGAGAGGCAGGATTGGGAAAAATTTAGACCCGTGGAGGCTGGACGAGGCTTTAAGTAATCCAAAATACTGGCAGAGATCTCCAAACTGCTGAAAAAAAGATAATGGGGTGACCGACGGTATTTTGTTTTATTCCAAACTACAGGTAGTGAAATCATAATAGTGAATCTGTTTTGCCCTTAGCCTTGTGGTACAATTTTATGGCTATACGGCCGAACAACGAGTCCCTCGTTTGTACTTTGAGGAACATCACAGTATTTTAAGAAAGTTTGTAGCCTGAGGTCTTGATTTTTTTCCCTCTCCCCAAAAATACTCCCAACAGCACGCGCAATCTAGATTAAATTTTGTCCTGTATTTCCAATTTTGCATAAACTTTTGTACATAACTGCACAAGTCATGCTGGTTAAAAGGGTGGGGACTGTTTAAATCATAACCTTCTGACAGCCATGATAAAAAAAACAGCAAATTCAAAGGCAGTGGAATACCTTAACTACGGCATAGCCCAAGATAAAAGGAACCCTTCCTTACTTCCCAAGGTTTACAGCGGCGAATGTTCAATTTTTTTTGTTTCACAGAGATATAATAACCATTGAATAGAGGCTCAAATGGTTTTTCTGACTACTACTGTAATGGTCAGAAGGAATTATACCTATAGACTTTGGAGGCATACAGTTTTGCCTGTAAATGGCCATACATAGAGATGAGGGTCATCATTGAAACGGGTCAATGTTGCCAATTTTGATGACCTCATCTCTGAATTTAATGCACTGTTCAAGAATTTCAACGTTATTTTTACAATAAAAAGCCATTCCTCTTTAAAATTAAAAAAGCCATGCTTGACACTCTTTATACCAGGTAAAAAATTCTTCCTTTTCTTTGGGCATCATGCTCTGAACACTGGCATTCAGGCTCAGGGTCGGGTTTGATATAATTCCCCGATTTTCAGCCGATTGAAGAAATGGAGGAAATAACCTTTTGGCTTCAAACCCCATGGCTTTAGGCATGGCACTCAATTTCATTGTTAAAAATTCAAAAAAATCTATGAAACTTTAAATTTATAACATCATCTGGAAACACATCAGCTTATTTCCTTGAGGTAACACAAGGGTTCGCACCATTTTCAAGCAAATACTTTATTAAAAGTACCCATTGTAACCTTTTGAATTGTGAGCTATGAAGGTATAGCCATGATACTTGGGACAACGGTATCTGGCAAAGAACTGGCAACTCTTCACGCCTAGAACCAGGATTTCCCTCCAAGGACTTACGTATATTTAAATTTGGAATGTGACACCCGTTTCTTGCCGACTTTCAAAATCATAAAAAACATATTTCATACGATCCTCAGACTTCAAGGTTTCTATAAAACACTGATGGTTTTCATCATGTTCAATTTTGTTTTACAAACACGGCATTCCTTGGGCCCACATTTATGGGTTTTGGGTGACATTCACTGTGTAAGTTTTGTAACCAGGGGACACATTTGCAGTGTCACAGGCCGCCTTTCCCTATCTTATCTTGTCGAAATTTAGGAATCGTATGCTGAATAAAACAAATGGGACGGGAGTAGGGTTTCAATCACCACACCTGACAAAATTCTTGGTATGGCCCACAATTGGGGGAGAAACAGGCGTTTCAGTGTCCTTCACAAAGATTAAGGATTGAGTGGTAGCTGTGAACAGTAGTCAACAAGTATTTAACCCCAGAAACCCCTTTAAATTCAAAATACCGTAGTAATGGTTGTTGTAAAAAAATAAAATAGGTTTTGGGGTTTCACCTCAGGAGCTTTAAATTTTAAAATTTCTTATTTCTCGGGCTCCTGTACCAGACAACAATTTTAATACCCAGCAAGTTTTCAAATTTATGAATCTCTGCAAGGACACTTTTCATGCTCAGATAATCCAGCCCTGCTTGAAGGTTGCCCCCGATGCATAACTGGGTTTTGCTGTACCCGGTCTTCCATTAGGCTAAGCAGACAAAAAGGGAAAACAGAGCTGATTCCCGTGAATTATAAGAAATAATTAAATGCCCCCATTTTTTTTTCAACTATTTCATGATTGAGTAGGAAGCTATTTCCTTGCGAGGGGCAAACATCCCCCCCTAGATGACAACAATCTAGTGACTAGCATCAGAACTCATCTGCTAACACACTCCATGACTCTGAAGAAGATTCTCTATATCTCAAGAAAATCATCTACATTAATGTTAGAGCCAGTAATCTGTATAAAAATCTGATAGGTAAGGAATCAGCACGCAATTCTAACTGAACAACATCTTGCGGTTTAAAGTACCTGAAAATCTAACCAAATTTTTGCAGCATCTCATGAATGCTGTTAAATACCTCCTCAAAGACTCCCAGTTTATAGGCGTGCAAAATTTAAGGGGTGCCTTATTTCAGTGTGATTAAAAGCCGTCCTGATCTGCTGAAAAATGCCCCATCACTAGAGACAGTAGAGGGCTCAACCATGCCTGTTACACCTGAAGTAGAGGCGGATGAGGGTTTAGATACCACAGAACCGGGAAAAACTGCCAGAGAGATTGAAGGGGAGCCAAAATGGCTGTCATAGGTCTGGGAAGCGGACTGAAACAGGGCAGACTGAAGCAGAGGGATAGAGGGGCATACTGAAACAAGGGACCAGAAGTGGTAGCCAGATGGGGTTACAAACAAGGGACCAGAAGGGCGACTGGAAAGGATAGCTACAGGGACGAAACAGAGGAGACATGCTGGAAAAAGGGGACAAGACAGAAATGGAGGTACAAATGGCATACCTGAAATAGAACCAGAAGGCACTAGACTGGCGTAACCATACTCTGAGAGACAAAAGTTTGAGACTTTCAGAACCCACAGTGTTTGTTAAACCATGAACCGTTTGAGTTTTCACATTTTCGTTCAAAGCCATGAAACCTTTCTAACAAGTTATTTAATGTTTGCATTTCATCGGGAGTGGCTACTGGCCCAGGGTTTCTAAAAGGCCGTCAAGCTGGTCAAAGTCAACGGGTGGTAACAGGTGAAGGAACTCTCATGGTAGCTATTATATTATTCATTTGGATCATTTTGATTTTAATTAATATATTCCAATTCATTAAAATATCAGGGTGGTGGAGTAGGCATTTTTGGGCGAATAGAAAAACTAAGTTCATTCACCATATTTTGTAATAAACCAGCGTTTTGAAAACTGCTCCCAGCGCCCAAGTCCTCACTTGCGCGCCTTTTCCGCTTTGACCATTGCCACTCATATTGCCTGACATTATTTGGGAACACGTTTTCTAAAATAGCGTACAATAAAATAACCTTTTCGCGTATATCGGGAGAAATGAATTAAGAGTTTTGAAAACCAACGGCACTCGTTCGATTTCAGCCTTCAGCTCAGCAGCCTTACCCCCAGGATCAATTCTTTCCAGGTTCACCGCCCTATTTGGGTGAGAAGTCCGGGTGATGATACAAACGGCGGTGAATCCTGAGTATCTGAGTCAGTAATGTTGGTTCTGAAAAGACAAGCAAGACTAAGTTTTCTTTAAAAAAAAACATTTCAGCACCCCAGTTAATCAATTTAAGGCTACGTGAAAGAGATGTTCCCAAAAATTGCTGTCCCAGGGTCTCGCCGATTCTAAGGCTTTACTCGATCCTTTGGAAGAATAACACTCTTCGAAGCATCAGTTTTCTTTAAAAAATTATATATTCAACCCCAGCCCCTTTTTTTTCCATACACACGATCCTTCGGGAGGAAGTAATACCCCGGGGCTCTTTAGTTTTTCCGAGGCAGGTTTTAGTCAAAAAGACAATCTGTGGTAGCTATAATTTCTTAATTGCTGCTTGTTAGGTGTAAAGAAGAATAAGTCCCCCGATTTTTTACAATTAAGATATAAAAACCTAAATTTGTACGTCCAAAGACATTTAAAAGTAATCAGCCTGAAAAAGTTCTTATAAGTAATAAGTTTGTACATTACTATAAACAGCATGAAAAATACATTGCCATTCAAAAGTAATAAGTTTGTACATAAAAGAAAATTAAAACTATTAAATCTAGGGGGCTTATAACCCATTTAAAAGTACAGCGAAAAAAGAATTTATCACTTTTTGAGCAAAAGGCCCCGAACTGGATTTATAAAAATATCATTTCATCAGTTTGAAAGAGACACAATCATTAACAGCCCTATTTCGATAATCTACATAACAACAAAGTATTTTTTTCCATTGTCTGTCTGTAAGAAAAGTAAAAATGCCTACCTTATGGAAAGCCTCCGAGGCACTTGTAACCCTAAAAAGATTGCGTGGCGGTAGAGGGCTAACAGAAACACTTTATGGAGCACCTTGGGCTCTGTACCCCCTTTGGAAGGTGAAACACCTGGGAGAAAGTCATAGGTGCGGAATTGCTGATGTTCATCCCCCTATCGGGCGGGGCCCTTTGTAGCGGGAAAGTACCCTCATTCAAACACTCACCGCTGTACGGGTAACATCTAAGAAATCGGAAAAAGTGCCCTTTATGTATTACGAGAGATCGTTTCGTAGATCGCCACGTGTATTTTAAAGTTGATATAAATGGGGTACATGCAAACCATAAGAAACGAGGTCAACTTTGACATTACACAATTAACACGGCTAAAATACAGTATCAGAATGAGCCATGTTTGTACTGGGCATATAAATAACTTTTATCAAGTACGTACATAGACAGCGCGAAACCCTGTGCTCAACGCGGAGGTTTTTAATAACTTTCAGTGCATTTTGGTATATAAGAGTGAGTCGTTAGTGGAAAATATTTCATCTAATAATATTGTTCACAGGGCAGAATGAAAAAAGGTTTGACATTTAACCATAACGATTTAACAAAGAGCACGGTCTTATGAGTTTTAAAAGGCACCTTATATTCTTTATTTTCAAACCCAGTTGAATGGTCCGAGTTTGTACTCAGAATATAAACAACTTTTTTTATCAAGTACCATAGACGGAGAGAAACAGCTGAGCGTTGTACTCAACGTGGAAGTTTTTAAATGATCATTGTGTATTTCTATATAAGAGATTCGTTAGTAGGAAGTGAATCATCTAATAACTTTTTTTTCAGATCGGTTGAATTTATCACTTTTTAAAAGTCTTGTATTAAGTATGCAGAGCCAAAGCTGAAATAACTTTTATCAATACCATAGACCGAAAAACCGCTGAGCGTTGTTCTCAGCAGAAGTTTTAATAATTTTTTCTCGCAAGCTTTTAAAGTTCATTGTGCTTTTTGGTATGTAAGGAGAAATGAAATATTTCTTTTAATAATATTGTTCACAGAGAGGCGAATGTAAAAGTCTTTTGACATTCATCGCTTCCATCGCATCCATTATTCTTTTATTTTCTGGTTGGTAACACCAAAGGCGATCATAGGTGTTTTTAAAAAGCAGACATCTCAACCTCTGTCCCTCCGCAAGCTGCACTCACGGTGGAACCCACACCGCCGCTACAGCACAGAGCACAGCGCACCCATGTCAGAACTGACCCAAAAGATTAGATAAGCCTACACAACCTCCAGCTGTGGCCCGTGTCGGGTACCCAAACCCTGCCTTCAACAAATACACAGTCCGGTCTGCCTGACTTAAATATGGATACCATCCCAGCCCTAATTTAAATTTTCCGATCACGCATTCGGAAAGACACTTGATGTTTTAGTGAAACTGGTATCAGTCTCGTCCCTGGGAAAATTCTGTTGTCCGGGTGCCCGCTTTTTCTTTGCCTGCCGCAATTTAGTGTTTTCAACGGGCCCCGAGGACATATTCAAAAACACGGCTACACAATTGGAAAAGCTCAGAAAAAAAACCCTCGGCCCCCAAAAAACGTGTCTGGGGATCCCGCACGTCAGAGCCGTGTCTGCAGGGCAAAATATCGGGCCCCCCCAGAGTCGGTGAAAGCATAATTTTAAAATGGGTTCAGCCCAGATAGAAAAAAATGGATATTATGTGAAAACATTGGTGACGTTCAGTTCCTCGCAGTCAATGAACTGGCTCTGCGTTCACAATCACGTAGGGGGAGGACGGACTTTTTTCCTTGTTTTTGATTACAATCAAAAGATGCCCAAAATTAGTTAAAAATACATCCCAGACAACGCAAAAAAACAACAACAACAACAAGATTTATTTCTATAGCACATTTTCATACAAACAGTAGCTCAAAGTGCTTTACATAATAAAAAATAGAAAATAAAAGACACAATAAGAAAACAAAATAAATCAACATTAATTAAATCGAATAAGAGTAAGGTTCAATGTCCAGGGGACAGAAAAAACAAAAACTCCAGGCGGTGGAGAAAAATAAAATCTGTAGGGATTCCAGACCATAACCCCAGTCCCCTCTGGATTCTACCTAAATAAATGAAACAGTCCTCTTTTGGGTTTAGGGTTCTCACGGAAGGACTTTGATGATGATGATGGTCACGTGAGTTCTGCCTTTTAATCATCCATCATTGTTGGGCATCATGAAGTTTTAGTAGGTGGAAGGGAGGCCACCACCAAAAGAAACGGAAAAACAGAAAAAAGTAGGGGTATGATTTTAGAGCCACCATGAATAGTTATTATGATAAAATGAACATACAGATTATCAGGATTAAGTTAAATTGAAGTTATAGAAAGGCCTTTTACAGTAATTGTTTCAGCAGTGTTTTAAATTTTTTTCTACTGTATCAGCCTGCGAATTTCTATTGGCAGGCTATTCCAGATTTTGGGTCATAAGCAGAAGGCCCACCACTTTTTTTTAATTTTTGTTCTTGGAATTCTAAGGAGACACTCATTTGAAGATCTGATTTTTACGATTTGGAATATAAGATGTCAGGCATTCTGATATATAAGATGGAGCGAGATTATTTAAGGCTTTATAAACCATAAGCAGAATTTTAAAGTCAACCTGAATGCACGGTAACCAGTGTAGTGACATCAAAACTGGAGAATGTGTTCAGATTTTCTTTTCCCAGTTAGGATTCTAGCAGTTGCATTCTGCACTCGTTGCAAACGATTTATGTCCTTTTGGGTGGTCCGAGAGGAGTCTACAGTAATCTAGTCGACTGAAAACAAACGCTGAACTGATTTCAGCATCTTTCAAAGATATAAGAGGTCTAACTACTTATGTTTTTTAAAAGTGAAAAAATGCTGTCCTAGTGATCTGATTAATATGATTAAAATTAGATTACAGTCAACAATCACCCCTAAACTTTTTTCCTCTGTCTTGACTTTTAATCCTAATGTATCCAGTTTTATTTCTAATAGCCTCATTGTATCCATTATTGCTAATCACTAAGATTTCAGTTTTTCTTTATTTAACTTGAGAAAATTACTATTCATCCATTCTGAGATACAAGTCAGACATTGTGTTAAAGGGAATCAATAGAATCAGGGTCATCAGGTGTATTGATAAGTACAGTGTGTGTCTCAGCATAGCTGTGGTAGCTCCGTTTGCCCGGGTAATCTGACCTACGGAAGCATGTAGTTGAGAAGGAAAAGGGACCCGGGATAGACCCTTTGTGGAACCCCAAATTTGGGGATATCATTTTTTGGTTGATACCAAAACAACAAAAAATTTTCTCCTCCCAAAAGGTGGTTTCGACCAATTTAAGACACTCCCAGGGGGGCCCCCCCTTGACTAAGGGGATTTCTAAGAATATTGTGATCAATGGGGCAAATGAAACACTCAGATTAAGAGGATGAGAACAGAAAAAGGCCCTTCTGCATTTACCCAAAGTCATTTACACTTTAATGAGTGCAGTTTCTGTGCTGTGTTTTGTTCTAAAACCGACAAAAATTTTACCCAAAAAAGCAGGTTTTTTGGGGGGGCTTTAACCAAATGGCTCCCTTCTCTAGAACTTTCAAGAAAGGTACACTACTGGCATGGGGCACAACTGCCCCTCCCAGTAGTAATAACTCCATTTTTTTCATGTTTTTGCTCTATTTTATGTAATTTTGTCTAGTAGAAAAAATTTTTAAATTTCAGACTACAGCAAGATCTAAGGAAATGAGAAGTTGAGTTGTTTATTAACATATTTTGTGATTTTGATTTTTATAATTAGTGTATGTCAGGGGCTTTTGTATGGGCTTATTTTTCTAAAATTTTAAGTAAACTTAGTAAAGAAAATTAGTTTTTTTGGAGGATTTGTTTTCCAACTTTAATTATAGCTGAATTCAATGAGTGTTTTTAATTCAGTTCACACAAACAGGACTTTGGGGTGTTTACCACCACACCTTAAAAGTTGAGAATTCCCCAGAATATCCCAAAAGGGTTATTGAACTGCGCAGATTTTTTCCCGAAAAAAATACAAAAAGTGGGGTGCCAGGCTTGTATGCTTTCCTGTCACCCCTTTTTCAGATCCGTAAAGCCTTGGGGCACAGATTTAAAAAGACACAAGTGTTTTCAGAAAACAGGGAATTTTTTTAAACACTGCAAACAAACATTTGTTTTTAATGCTTAAATGTGCTCCATGACAAGTCAGAGATACAGTTCTGCAGGGGAAAAAATGTAGAGAAAAGAAAAAGATAAAAGCAAAAAACAATTCAAAAAATGCAGGCGCTGACGGGCTTTTAAAACGCCATCCCCCAAAAGGGTTTTTATTCGCGTTACAGTGCAAAGATAGACAATGTGGCGTAATTTAGGGGTTTGGGTTTTCCCCGGCTGTATTTTTTTGATCAGCCCCCCAGCTCACATGATGCCATGAAATACTATGTTCAGAACACTTACCTTTATGAGCAATTGTTTTTTGTTAAGAAAGTACCAACAGCACCTTTCATCCCCTCATAAAAGTTGCAGCAAGACTTCAAACCTGATATTGACAAACTGGTTTTACAAAGATGCCAAAATTGGGACAAAAAAAAGATCTCACACTGTAAAGGGCTTCATATAAGGACCCAGCTAAGAGGACAAGACTTAATTTACGCTGTAGTATAGTGGGAAATAAATTTTTCTTTAAACTTGAAGTTTTACATTTTTAAAGTTTTTGATTGGAAAACTACAGTACTTTTTATAATAGTATTTGCTAAAAATGCCCATGCCGGTATGGTCGGCGGCCCACCCAAAGGTGTGAGTTTGAATGCCTGATCTTATTACACTGTTTTTTTTAATCTTGAGTGCTTTAAGGGCAGGACTAAATCAAAGTAATTAAGTATTGGAAATAATTATTTTAAAGGGATTTTTTAAATGAATTTCAACTTTGTAAGTTTTAATTAAATCTAATGGGGTTTATGATTATGAGTTGTACATTTAACAATCTGAATAAATCTACTGAATTTAACAAATAAGTAAAACAATTCTAAAAGTGTCAGTTTCCACATCAATATGTACATTAAAATCCCCATCAGTACTCACATAATCATAATTTATAGCCAAATCAGATCAATTGCTAAATTCAGTCATGAACAATGAATATGGCTTTGTTGGTCTGTAGACTAACACTATAATTGTGTTGGAATCTGTTTAAAATTTAAAATGAATACCTCAAAGGATGTAAAGTCACTAAATATTTAGAAGTGATTTGCATTTTGTTACAATGGAAATTATTCCAAGGCCTCCTCCTGACCAGAATCTCTAGACTATGAAGGAACAGTATCCATCTGGTGGCCTCAGCTAGGGGAACAGTGTTTATATTTACTAAGCCAGGTTTCAATGAGAAGACACAGATCAGATTTTGTACTTCATATATTATTATTTACCAAAAAGCTTCAGGGCCAAGAGAGCAATGTTCAATAAGCAGCATTTAAAAACGCATGCTTCTTTCTAAACGCTGATATTTTGATTGTTTTAATTTAAAGTAAATTTCTATTACAGATGCCCTGGTGGAGGAGCTGACTTTATCCCTTGGTCTAATTATACACCTTATTTTATGACAACCCTTATAAAAATTTCATTTTCAAGCAGGTCAGATTTAATTTAATTTTTTTTATTTTCATATTCTGTGTAACCCTGACCTGCACGGTGACCCCTAAATGTTTAGTAGAGTACTGGAAATGGAAGAACAAAAGATTGTAAATGGAAGGGCAAAATGACGATCAGGGCTGAATTATGAAGAAAGGAAAAATCAGTTTGGTGATGAAGTGTGACAGAGGATTGATTCTAAATTAAAGAGGTGGACATTGACAATAAAAGGGCCATTTTAATAAAGCCAGCGGTCAGGTGGACAGTCCATTAGAACTCTGACCTTAACGGTGACCTTATGGCATTTATTGTAATTCAAATTTTACTTTGAATTCCAACACTTCTAAACCCCCAGGTTTTTAGTGTTTGGGGCGCTCCGGGTTGTTTTTTTAAAGCGTTTTCCCCCCCCCCTTTTCCCAACCCCCTATTT
>NW_024377075.1:0-20885 GCF_016835505.1 Polypterus senegalus | reverse complement strand
AACTGACTATCAGCCCCGAATTAGAAACCGGGAAAAGGGGCTCCAAAAGCGTAAAAGAAAACATCATTATATAATTGGGGAAGGCCGGAAACAATAAGAAGGCGCCCGACATTTACATCCATATTCATGAGTGCTGCTACTTGAAACAAAGCGGTGTAAACCTAAGTTTAAATTAAGTTCATAGGCAGGCTGCTGCTGGCGTTTGTCATGCCAGCGGGTATCGGGATACAAGTTTAATGAGAGGGCCTTGGGATATAAGCGAGAGTTTTAATCACTTTGTAACTAAGTTAAAATTGCAGGTGAAGGGGCTGTGCTATGCAAATTCCGAGGAGACTGTGTTTGTGGGGATTGACAGTTAAAGGCGGTTGGGGAATCGCGTCATCATCTCCCCTCCCAGTTAATACACACCCTGTCTCTAGAGTTTCTCCACACTCAATGTATTCCTGCATCCCTTTATACCCTCTGATCTCCCATTTCAATTAAAGATGCCTCCAATGTCCAGTAAGGCTCTGCTCTTTGCGATGACAAGTTAACTCTCAGGGACAGACCCTACAAAGCGTGCCATTGATTTCAGGCAAGATTGCTTTTCTCCTGGACAACTACAATTGCATTCTCAAAAGTGACCTCGCGCAGCTTCGTCATATTACAACCAGAGTGCAGTCAGAAGCTTGTGCCGGGTATTACAACATTAAATTAAGCTGTGGACATGCCAGACATCACACAGAGAGCAGCTCACGTGAAGCTTACTAAAGCGCGATGCGGTGATCACTTCCATGCATCAAACCTGTTCAAAAAACGCATTACACAATTGACAAGGTGATGGCTTTATATGGCATTCATTTATAAAGCAGCAGAGAGGCTGTGTGAAGGCAGCTACACAAAATAACAGCAGCGCGTCACACTCTGAATGTATTCCTGGCATCACCGTTATACCCCCTGATCTCCCATTTTAATTTAAATCCCTCAAATTTCCAGTAAGGCTCTGCTTCGCGATGACAATTAATAAGTCTCAGGGACACACCCCACAAAAGGTTGCCATTGATTTGAGGCAACATTACTTTCCTCCTGGACAAAACTATCGTTGCATTCTCAAAAGTAAAATATATATATATATATATATATATATATATATATATATATATATATATATATATATAAAATATATATATATATATATATATATATATATATAAAATATATATATATATATATATATATATATATATATATATATATATATATTAATATATATATATATTATCGCATACTTAGCAGTAAAGGAGGCAGCGGATTGATTCGATAACACCTGGGAAACCATTAGCGCCAGGGAGATGGGGAATTCTTTCTCCCTCTGCTTCCTCGTAGAAGAAAGACCTTCCTGCACCATAGGCTTGGATTGACGCGTGCGTACTTCCGCCCTTCCTCCGCATCTTGCCCTGGCGTCATCCTTCCCATCCTCCCTTGCGGTCCTTCCCAGCATTCCTCCACTTCGGCTCCCCCCCAATAAAATGGCGCGGCGCCGAGTGGGCTGCCTTGAACTGTTTTGTTTATAATTTTGGGGTTTTGCTGTGTACAATATACGGGCAACCCCCCCATTGTCCCCTCGGTCCTTCACATCTGGCGTAGTGGCGGATAGAACCCCCGGGGGGGGGGACGGACCCCAACAGTGCTGCAGGCGTGAATGACCAGCCCGGGCCCCACTGCGAAGCCGCCACCCCGGGGCTGGGGGCCCCGGGGGCCAGGTTAGTGGAAGCCTTGGGCGAGACCAACCCCCCCCAGGCCCCCCTACCCCCTTTAGCCCCGAGGGGCCCCGCCGGGAGGGCGGGGGCCCGTCCTGGGCATGTTTGGGGCGGCCCCCCGGAGCAGTGGCAGGGTCAGGGGGCGTCATCCTGGCGCCATACCTGAAGGACCGCTGAGGGGCCTTTATGACCCCCCTGAGGGGGGGGCCTTTTCGACCTCCCCAACCCCAAATCTGGCCTGCTCCGGCTTGCGGGCCAGCAAAGGCGGAATGGGGGAACTGGGTCTTTGCCCCTAAAAAAGCCCTTTCGCGCCGGGGTTTATTTGGGGCAAATGGGGCTCCCGGCCAGGGGGACCCGGCGGAAAAGTGGGGGGGGGGGGTGGCCTGTGAAGGCCTGGTCAACGATCCCCATTCCCCCGCCCAGCAGGTGGGGGGCCCGCCTATCAGAACTTTCCCGGGCCTCCCGGCGTCCTGGGCGTCAGTTGGCGGCCCCCGATTTGGGGTCAGAAAAAGCCGGGGCCCGGGCCGGGGCGGCCCACCCACCTCGGCGGCTGAAAGGCCCACCCGAGCAGAGGCCGGGACGCCCCTGTTTCAAGGGGGCGAACCCGGTCCCTGCTAAAACTCCCGCCACCCCCCCGGGCCTATGGACTGGGGGCGTGGGTGGGGAGGGTATTGTCCCGCGCCCCCTTGGCGAGGAATGGGGGTGGTGTTGCTAAATGGGCCCCGTGGTGGCTTTTTTTGATTCCGGCAGAAAATTACCATTGTTTCGCCGTTTTTTTTCCCCCAACGTGGTTAAAACAGCATTTGTTGGTCATTGTGCATGGGGGACTAGGTCATTCGTTCCCCCGCATGTCACCTGGAAGGAACCAATCAAAGGGCGTGGCTGTTTACCACCCCCCTTCCCAGTGAGGGACAAGACGGTCAGAATCAGTAACCATTGCGCCCCGGGCCTCGTGGATCTTGTTATGGGGGGAAAAGGCACCCCTCCGCGGCCCCCGGGTGAAAAGGGCAGGCCCCTATGGGGGGTTTCTGGGGACCTTTCTGGCTACGGACCTTGACCGGAAGATTCGCGGGAAAAAGGACTACCAGGGAACTTTTCCCAGCCCAGGCCCCAAGACCTCCGGCGCCTGGACCATCAATTTGGCCCCACCCCCGGCCTCCTTTAAAGGGGGAGCAGTGGAATGATGACTCCTGGCTCCCAAAAATTTGGGTTTCTGCCTAACAGCTCAACACCCCGGCGGATCCACCCCGGGGGGAACCCCCTTCTTTGCCCCGAGAATGATTTTGTAGTGGCTCCATGAGGCGGGGTCCAAGTTGTTGCTAATTCGCTCCCTTTCCCCGGGAAGATATCGACGGCACATGCTCACCCCCTAAGCCCCCCCGGGGCGAAAAAACTAAGGTTTAAAGCCCCGCTTTTACTGGCCTGGGATCAATAGGAGGTCGCGGTTCTGTCAACCCTGTCGTGCCAGACCGAATTCTAGGAGGGACGTGCCCCCTTAGCCCCTTCCCCCTCGTGGACACCCCCCAAAAAGGAAAAATTGGTTTGGTGGGACCCTGGACCCCCTCAACCCGGGGCCAAAAGTATATCCTGTCATGGTGGACTATCCCACCCCTTTAGGGGGTTTCCCCCTCGGCTCCAATACTAAAAGCTCCCGGGGAACGGTTAATTTGTTTTCCGGGTGGGCACCCCAGGGGGGTCCTCACGGACCAGAATCGCCCTTCCCGGATCGTTCAAGGAGGTAGCCAAATTACTGCAGATAAAGCACCTGGCGTCGGTCTATCCCCCCAAACTGCGGGTTGGTGACTTTTTAATCGGAGCAACAGATGCTCCCCCAAGGTAGTCAGCGGGACGGCAGGAACTGGGACCAGCTCCCCCTTTCTTTTCCCCGGAGTCCCCGCCTCTAAGGCTTCTCCCCTTTTGTTGCTATCGGGCAAACCCGGGGAACCCTCGACACCCAAAAAAGGCTGGGAGGCCGAGGCTCTTCCCCCTCCTTTTGGAGTCGTGGCGCAACCGCGCCCATCACAAAGATCGGCCCCTCCAAAAAGACACGTGACTCGTGGAAAAACACAAAACCCGGTGACAACCGCAACTCCGTCCTCAGGGAGTTCGCCGGGGCCCCGAGTTATTGCTCGCCCCGACCTCCCCCCGGCTGCCGCTCACTGGCAAGGGCCTTGAGGTTAAGGAGAAAAGGACTGTCGACTATTTGGTGCGTTGGGGCCCGGTGAAGGATCTATCCGTCAATTTAAAGCCCTGGAGAAAGAGGGCCCCCCAGCTCCCATGGTACCCCCCTTTTAAAGCCAACTGCCCTTAACCTCGGGAAGAGCGGCCCCCAAACAGCGGCGGGGTTAGCCCAAACACCCCGAGCCATCCCGGGGTTTGGCGAGTCACCCCCGGACCCTGATTGCCCCGATATGTGGGCCCGGGGGGCGCCCGGGGAGGCCTACGACTCCGGAGGCTAGCGGCGCGGGAGGTGAACTGGAGGTAAAAGCTTGTTGGAATGGACAAATTGAAGGGGCCCGTCCCTGGTCCAGCCCTTTGTCCCCCTTCCAACCCAGGCGGCTCCTGGAGGTTCGGGGAACTTTAGGCGTCTGAATCAGATCTCAAGTTGATGCCTACCCATGCCCCTTGGACCCCCCGGCCCTGGAGTGCGGCTGGGTATCTGATTTACCCTTGACATGAAAAAAGGGTTTTGGGGAAATTTCCCTTTGCGGCACCCCAAAAGGGGGGCGGCCCTTTTTGCCCCTAGCGGGCACTGGCGGTACAAGGTCCTCCCTTTTGGGGCCCGGGGCCCCGGCGCCCTTATCTGGTAGACGGGGCGCCCACCGTCCTATAGTCCCGCCTACCTGGAGGGCGTTGTATTTTGGCACCTGGGGACATCTGCAGGTGCCTGTCCTCGAACACTGGCTAAACCGGCCCCCCATAAACCCCGGGAAGTGTTTTTTTAAAGGGAGGCCAAATAAAACTACCTCGTGGGACAAGGAGGGGGCCCCAAAAACCCAAATTTAAAAGCATCTTAGAATGGCCCGTCGAATCCAAAGAAACAGGTCGGCTTTTTTGGGGGCTTCGGGGTTACTACCCCCGGTTTTTTCCCCCGTTTCTCGAAGAGCAGCCCCCCGACTGACCTGACAAAAAGGGCCCCCTTCTGGTGTGGCCCCGAAAAAGGGCAAAACCCCAGCGTTCAGTGACAAAAAGGCCCCAAACGTGGGCCTTTTTTCGGGCCCCCGATTTTGGGGCCCCCGTTTATTCTCAGCCCGGCCGGACCAGGCCGGGGCCCCCGTGCGGGGCCAAATTTCGTGGTGCTGAGCCCCCTGTGTTTCCTTGCAAAAGATGGCGGGGGGGGCCGGTGCGGCAGGGGAAGGAGGCCGGCCTTTAAAGGGGGGGAGGCCCACCTCCGTTACTACCTGCTGGGTCGGTGGCTCTGGTGACGATCCGCTGCCTTCAGTGGATGCCCCTACAAAGAGTCGAACCCGGGGTCCCGGTGGTTCCTGGACTTCCCGTATAAGTTCACTGTCACTTATCGGGGGTACCCTTCAGGCCAATGCCCATGCCTCTCCCCTATTCCCGACCTCCCGGTTGGGTCCGCCCCACCTGGCCCGGGCCTGGGTAAGGGGGATGGGGGTCCGCCCGGAGTAGGAGGCCCCCGGATTGTTTGATAACACCTGGGGGAAAACCCTTGCCCCCAGGGGAAAGGTGGGGTTTAACTTTTTCCCTCCCCTTAGAAAGAAAGACCTTCCGCCCTAGGCTTGGATTGACCCCCGTCGCTTCCCCTTCCTCCGCCATCTTGCCCTGGCGTCATCCCCCATCCTCCCTTGCGGGCCCCTTCCCCATTCCTCCACTTCCCGGGTCCACCCCAATAAAATGGCGCGGCGCCAGGTGCGGGGGCCTATAACTGTTTTGTTTATAATTTTGCGGTTTTTTCTGTGTACAATATACGGGGCGGAAACCCCAACCCACTGCTGTCTCCTCGGTCCTTCCAAAATATATATATTAAATATATATATATTTTAAATATATATAAATTTAAAAATATATAATAATATATATTTAAATATATATATATATTAAATATATATATATATATATATATATATTTTAAAAATATATATATATTAAAAATTATATATATATTTATATATAATATATTAATTTAATATATATATATATTTGAAATTTATATATATATATTTAAAAATATAAATTTTATATATATTTAAAAAATAAAAAATTTTAAATATAAATATTAAAAAAATTTTTATATATATTGTAGGCCGGGAGGGGTCTTTTTTTTGATTTTGGCGAATCCTTACCTCTCGAAGCTGTTGGGGGCACCGGCGTCAGCCCCCACCCACTCTTTGAAAAAACACGGGTTTCCCCCTACACTAGACTCCGAGTGTCTCGGGGTTTTAGATAAAATTTAACTAAAAAACTCTGTCCCTTTTTATCTTTTTTTTACAGAAGATAGTCAAACAAAGCTCAACATTATTGGGCCATTGCAAAAAATCCCCAGAACACATTTCAATAAATTTGGGACTTTTACAAAATAAATAACCCCCTGCATTAAACCCCAACCAATTAAATACAAACACACCTTTTTTACAACACAAATGACAATTAAATTGCATACAATAAGCTTTTTATAAATTACCCAAAAATTTCCCCCCAAATATTTACATAAATTACCATGGGGGTCCCCGCCCCGCTGCGGGTTGTTACAGCCCCTCCTAAGAGGTTGTTCCCCCAACCCTACTCATCCCGATAAAAACCCGTAAATGTCCCGGCTGGGGGGATGCTTTGTCCTGCGGAGGGGGCCCTCCTTTTGGGCTCCCGTCCTGTCAATGTCTGACCGGTGCGGGGGTGGGGTTGGAGGGCGCTTGTATTTTGAGTTTTGTTGTTCTGGGGCCAGTGGGTGGTATGGGGCTCGGGGCCGGGAGCACCACCGTCTGCCCCGTCCTGGCATTGGTGGGGCGACCTCCGATATTTTGTCCCAAAATTTTCCCCCGTCCTTGCCAATGGTGAGCTAGTTTTTTGGGGGCAATCCCGTTTCCCGGGGCAAAATACCCCACACTTTGTCCCTGGCCAGGGGGGCCATGAGCCCCTGAATTAACCCCTTTTTTGCCCCTCGATGAGCGGTGTCCACGCTCTTTTGCGTCAAAAAATATTTGGGCCCCCCCAATAATCTCAGGCTCAGGGGGGGAAACACTAATTCCCCCGGCGTGCGTGTTCCTTAAACATCAGCCCCTTAATTAATTTGGGAAAATCCTGCACTCTTCCAATATGCCCATGGACCAAAAGGGAAATGTTGGTCCCAGTCCAGTGGGTTTACTGGTCAGAATTGCCAGTTGGTGGGGGTGCTTAAATTTTCGACCAATCCATCACTTTGTGGGTGAAGGGGTGGTCGGGTCTTTCCCCCGGGACACACCTCCCCGAACAAGCGGCTCTCAAAGTTCCCCCGTCGTGGGCGTCCGGAACTCAAATCAGTGAACATTTCATCCAGTTTTGGGCAGCTGTGGGGACTTGATGGTGCAGCCTCTGGCCATTTGGTAAAAAAAGTCCATTGCTACCGCGTGCGTTTTTTTCCGTTACAGGAAAAGGCCCATATTCCCAATTCTCCCCCGGGTTTCCCGACCGGTTGTTGCAATGGGGCGTGACGTTGAAGGGCCTTTTGTGCAGTGCAAGGGGTCACAGCGTGGGCGTGTGCTCTGTCTTTCCCACACCGGGCCAATAAAACCCCTGCGTATCGCCATGTTTGCGTTCCTAATGTCGGATCCCGCCTCCGTGGAAGGGGACCTCGGAAAAGCCTGGGGAAACCCGTAGTTGTAGCTGGTCAATTCCTCCCGGGGGCGTGCCACCCCTGTAGATGCCCTCGTGCAACTCCAAGTTGTCCAACTGAGGTGGGTATTTTTAGTTCAGGCCCCCGTGGCGCCCGGGGTTTATGGGGGTTCTTGTGTCTCCAACCAGCCCTTTACCCTTTTTTGGGGGCTTGATCGTTGCCGAACTGCCTCAATTGGTCAATTTAAGGGGGCCCTACTCAACGTGTCATCTATTCTTTTTCGGATGCGGGGTGGCCCCAACCCCCTTTTTCCTGTCGGCAATATTGACATTCATTGCTGAGGCATGGGCCTGGAGAGGGCATCAGCGTTGGCATGCTGCGTCGGTGGTGCTGTATCTCAAAGTCATATTCTTGTAGAATCTCCATCCACCTTCCCCTGGCCCCCTGGTTTTCCTGAAAATTCAACATCCCGGTGAGGCTAGCATGGTCAGTCCCCAGTGTGAACCTGTGCCCAATAGGTAGGGCCCAAGTGCCCTCCGTAGGATCACTCCAACAGTTCCCCAGTGCCGTAATTCCTCTCCGTGACTGAGGCTGCGCTGTAATAAACTATCACTCTTTCTCCCGCCTCCCCCCGGGCGGGCCCCCCAAACCCCCCATTGCTAGCGTCAGTGTCCCCCACAAAAAGGTTGGTTGGGGTAAAGGTGCGCAGGACAGGGTGGGGAGGGCCCAACTGTTGGAAAAGCGGCTGTGCGTCCTCCGTCCCCCAAACTGTTGGCCCCTTACTGGGTTTGTGGTGCAAAAGGGGTGGCAATGGTTAAAATTTTTCCGAAACTTGGGGGGGAGGCTCCCCAAAAACTCCGCCGGTTGTGATATTGGCGGTGGGGCCGTTGCTCCGGCAGTCACCCGGGGGGGTCTGTGCCACCCCACTCGCTGATTAGTGCCCCAGAAACTGAGTCTGCCGGGGAAGATTGCATTTTTCAGGGGTTTAAAGCAACCCCGGGGGGTCGAAAGGGGTCAGGACCTCCTTAAATTGTGCACCGCCTGGTCAAAGTCTCTGGCTGAATCAGCGGTCATCTAAAAAGACCACACAGCGGGTTGGGGGAAAGTCTTTTAGGACCCGCTCCATTAGTCTTTCAAGCTGGCGGGCATTACAAACTCAAGCGGCTTTCCTTAAAAATGCCACAGCCCTTGTCGATGGTGAATGCAGTTTTGGCGGTCCTCTGCCCAGTTCTACCTGCCAATACCCCCCCAAAATCCCAAAATGTTGAAACCGGGATCCAGCCACATACCAAGACCCCGGGCATGGTAAGGCTTTTAGTGCTGCATTTTTGAAAAGCCCCGGGCCCCCCCTTCTTAAGACCATGGGTGCGGCCCGCTTTCCGAAGGCTCAATGATTGTTGGTTACCATCCCGAATCAATTCTTGGCAGCTTGGCGTTTTGCAAGGGCAATCTGTGGGCGCCAACCCCAATGGGGGCGTGGCCAGGGCAATGTGGTGTTTGACTAACGAGGGGTTTTGGTGCAGTCCTCTTCTGAGCAAAAATTCCCCAAAAATGTTCAATACTTTCTGGGTTGCTCCCGCTGTGGGGTGCTCAGCTGTTCCCCCGATGGCCCAATTCCTCACAGCCAACCCCTCTCGTGGATGGGTGGTGGGGTTGGGGGAAACGTTGGGGGGGGACTGGTCAGGGGTGCAATACTCTTGGGGTCCCCTTCGTCCCTCTTCCCAACGCGGTGGGGGGGGGACCGTGGTGTCCCGGCAATCCAAACTCGCCCTTCAGGATGATTCCAGCCCCATTGGGGGACACAGTTTATTACCCCCGAAGGATGGCCCCGGACACATCCCTGCTCCCCAGTGGGCCAGCAAGTCCCCAATTATGCATTTGTCTTTTGTTGAGCCAAATTATGGGTGGTCTGGCTTCCCACTACTACAGTCAATAGTTTCTTTCCCGGGGATTTTGTCCGTTCACCCGTAAGTCCCGGGGTTGATGTTAGAAGGTCAGTCTTTTGGGAAGGGGCCAGCTGTTTGGGCAACCTCCTCTGTAATAGACAAATATGGACCCGTGTCCACTAAGGCACTTGGGGTCGTCTTAATGCAGTCTAGGTTATAGTCCACCTGAAAACCCCCCAGCCCCTTTAGGGCAGTCATTGTGGAGGATGCTGAAAATTTGGGCGGGGGCCCCCCAGCCCCCCAAATGTTTCCGAAGGTGATGTTTCAGGGGGGACTTGGAGCAGGGCAGTCCCTGGCAAAATGCCCTGGTTCTCCGCATCGGAAACAGCGGTCCGATCTTTGTCTCTGTCGGGGAATTGATGATGGCTGGGCGCGACTGACCTCCACACCCTCAGGCTGGTCCCTTTCTACCACTCACTCAACTGCTCTCGATAGCCGGCCTGGGCGTGATGATTGACGTGCCGGAGACCCAAACTGTAGTACCTCTTCAGCCCGTTCAGCCTCCCGTAGTGCCTCGCTCAAATGTCTGGCTGACGACAGACAGACATGCTGGCGAGACACTCTGGTGCAAGGCCCGCGGAAAGCATGAAGACTGAGTTCTTCCCTTACTGCTGTCGAAAGTAGGGTAACCTTTCCGTACATAGACCCTGATGTCAGCTGCAAATGCTCCCACACTCTCACCTTCACGCCGATGTGGTTTGTCAGCTCCCTCCCTGCTGTGTTCGCTGAGGTTCTCTGTCCAAAGCGCGGGTGAGAGCATCGGAGAGGGGCCTGAAGATCACGACACTCCTCAGGCGGCAGGTCGATGAGTACCTGAAGTCTGGGACCCTCCAAGGCAAGGGCCAAGTGTGTTGCAGCTTCCTCGCAGCTCCAACCATTGTGAAGAGCAGCCAGATCCACTTGTGCAGGTATGGCTCCAGGGCGTCAACCCGCTGTATCGTGGCAGCTTAGCGGGTGACCGTGTGGGAGGACCGGCCGACTGGTGATTTGGGGTGTCGTTGCGGCAGCTACAGGTTCATTCCGGCCGTGCCTAGAAGATCGCAACACTGTCCGGGGAATACTGGCACCCTTAGGCCAGTTTGTCCTTTTCTCCGTGCAGTTCTGCTGATCAGGCTCCAACATAACGCTATTTTCGAGATAGCGCGCTCTATTTCTTCAAGACTCTGTTCCATGCGGCGTCTTCTAAACAGCCTGGTCTCCCACTTCTGACACCAATGTAGCGACCCGTGGAGGAGTCTTTTAAGATTTCGAGCGAACTCTGCGTGCACCTCTCCGAAGCTGTCGGCTAGCGGCTTGCCAGCGTCATGCACGCAACTGCACCCAGCTCTTTAAGAAAGAGAACACTGTCGTGCTCCATACACGCCACGACTCCGAGTGTCTCGGTAGTTTGCTTAGATAAAATCTTAGCAATAAAACAGCTCTGTCCTGTTGTATCTTTTTATTACAGAAGATAGTCAGAAACAAAAGCTCAACATTATTGTTCGCCATTGCCAAGGTCACGCAGAGACACATTTCAATAAATTGGTACTTTTTACAAAATAAATAACCCCGGACTGGCGATGTCCCAAACCCACCCAACCAATTAAATACAAACACACCATTATTTACAACACAAATGACAATCGTAAATGTGACATACAATAAGCTTTTTATAAATTACCCATAAATTCCCCACAAACTATTTACATAAATTACCATGAAGTCACTCCAGGTGCTTGCTGCGGTTGTTACAATATATATATATATATAATATAATATATATATATATATATATAATATAAATATTATATATATATATATATATATATATATATATATATAATATTTATATTATATATATATATATATATAATATAAATATTATATATATATATATAATATAAATATTATATATATATATATATAATATAAATATTATATATATATATACTATACTATACACATACACACCGATCTACATACTGTCAAATAAACAAACCACACACCCTAAGGCAACATGAGAGGCTGCACTTTAGCTGGCGTCTGGGGTTCAATTAGTGAGGTGGGTGCAGTGAGTGAGTACTGCCTGATGGATTTAGTCTTTAAATTTCTATGGTGAAGAAATATTTATGCAATGATGATTAAATTTAACTTACATTCCTACTAAACATATTTCTGTCGACCAAATAAAAATTACTTATATTTAAAATTTAAATAGAACTTGAACAAATCGATAGTTCATAATACCCAGCAGCACTAAGTGCACGTAAGATTAGGAGTCATCCGTTTTAAGAACAGCGTATTCACTATATATATATATATATATATATATATATATATATATATATATATATATATATATATATATATATATATATATATATATATATACTAGCAAAATACCAGCCATGGAGGAGTAGTAGTGTGTTAAAGAAGCAATGAAAAGAAAAGGAAACATTTTGAAAATAGCGTAACCTGATTGTCAATGTAATTGTTTTGTCACTGTTGTGAGTGATGAGTGTTGTTGTCATATATATATATATTTACACACACACACATAAACATATATATATATATATACATATCTATACATATACACATATATACATACATATATATCTACATATATACACACACATATATACACACATATACATACATTATATATATATATACACACACACACATATATAAACATATATATACATATACATACATATCTACATATATACACACACAGCTATTTATTATCAGTGCAATACGCTGTTTGTTAAAAGCAGTTGACTCCGCTCTTACGTGCAATAACAAATCAAATCATTCAGTTGTCTTTGCTCATATGTCATTTTAGAGCTGGGCGCCTGGCATCTTTTTGGCCACAGGTTCGTTTCTGTTTGCTGTGAGGTTCTGTGTTGTGGAGATTCTCAGGATGGATTGCAGGTGCTCATCAGTGAGGCGACTCCTGTGTGCTGTTTTGTTAGTCTTTATCACTGAGAAGAGCTTCTCACACAGATATGTGCTACCAAACATGCACAAGGTTCGAGCCGCATGTAGGCGGACTTTTTGTTCATCAAAGTCACCAAAGCGCCGTGCAAACTCAGTGCGCAGTCGCTCAGTTTATCAGCAAAGTCGTGTTGGGAACACCGTAGTGACGACTTGGTTTAACAGTACTTGGCAACAGGGAAAGTGGGGCAAGGTGAACTGGTGCATTTGTGTCTCCCATAAAAGCAGCTTCACTTGAAATCACTTTGTGATTGTGCAGGTTAAAGCGTCCGCTGAAGTGTCAGATTCTTATTTAATTATGCTGTTTTCTGTATCTTCTGAATTGCATTCAGGTTACCCTGATGCAAGGCAGCTGAAGCGCTGCATTATGGGATCTGTAGTTTATTGTGTTACCAGCGCTTCATATACCGGGCTTTAATAACAATAATACAGTATATAAAATGATCTCGCGGGCGGATATAATTACGCCGGGCGGATGTGGCCCCCCTTGAGTTTGACACATATGGACTAAATAGAACTTGAAAAGATATGTTTTTCAAATGTGATCGCGCAATTCAGATAGAGTTGGCGCACTACAGCCTGCATGCCTCAATGAGTCATCCTCCCTCGCTCTTACTTTTTACCGTTCATCTAATGAATACACTGAGTATGGCTTTACCAAAACAATCATTGATGGCGAATAAAGTATCCATTATTCGAGTATGTAGAAGCGGGATATATATATATATATATATATATATATATATATACCAGCGTATCGCAGAGAAGTAGTGTGTTAAAAAGGTAGAAAAAGAAAAGGGAACATTTTAAAAATAGCGTAACATGACTGTCAATATACAGTATTTGTTTTGTGAGTGTTACTGAGTGTTGCTGTCATCAAGGATTTGATTATCATTATTTCTTTCAATCAGGTTATATTTGTAGGATGTGTTGTGTTCAAGTTACATTCCGTGTTTGTCAATCGTTGTAAAGATGACAGGTTTCATTCATCGATTCGTTTCTTACTGCATCAATAAACAGCTCGTCTTCTTCTTTATCTGAGACCTGACACACTGCATGCACGGGTTTTTACACTGTCTTCCTTTAGCGGGACATTGACTTTTCCACCGTGTGCTTTGTTTCCGCAGTAGCTGGATTTATGAATATGCTTATCAGGCGCTTCATATTTTTGCTGCCTTTTCAATTGTGTAATTCGGTTTTGTTCAGCGCTCTTTGGAACTGTTGCCTTTTATCTGTGCACTGCGTCAGTTCCGTGAGCCACTCGGTGTACATGCATCGAAGGTTCCCAGCTGTGCTGGTGCCATCTCGTGCTATGTCCGTGGCTGTATTTAATGTTACCTTAGTCCTGGCACTTAAAACTTTCTCTCGCAGTTTAGCTGAGTTTGTGTCAAACACCACCCTGACCATCTCATCTTCCTCTCCATAAGCACAGTCCTTCACCCGTGAATATTTACCCGTGGCAGTTTGCTATTGGATTGCGCTGACGGACGGCCTTATATGGGCAGGCACTAAATTACAAGCGCCAGCGTAGCCTGTCTATGAACTTAATTTAAAGTGTAGGTTTACATGTGCTTTGTTTCAGTAGCAGAACTCATGAATATGGTTGTATATGTCACTTTCGCTCGCTTCTTATTGTTTAGCTGCCTTCTCAATTATATAATGCATGTTTTCTTAAGCGCTTTTTTGAGCTCTTCCTGGTTTTCTATGTACTGCGTGATTACGTGGGAGGCGTGATGATGTCACGAAACTCCGCCCCACGTTGAAGCTCATCTCCATTACAGTAAATGGAAAAACTGCTTCCAGTTATGACCATTCTGCGTAGAATTTCGATATAAAACCTGCCCAACTTTTGTAAGGAAGCTGTAAGGAATGAACCTGCCAAATTTCAGCCTTCCACCCACACGGGAAGTTGGAGAATTAGTGATGAGTCAGTGAGTGAGTGAGTGAAATTCTCCGAATGGTCATAACTGGAAGCAGTTTTCTCCATTTACTGTAATGGAGATGAGCTTCAACGCGTGGGAGCGGTTTGTGTGACATCATCCGCCTTCCGCGTAATCACACAGTACATAGAAAACCAGGAAGAGCTCAAAAAGCTGATAGAAACATGCATATATAATTGAGAAGGCAGCGAAACAATAAGAAGCGGGGTGACATATACAACCATATTCATGAGTTCTGCTACGGAAACAAAGCACGATGTAAACCTACACTTTAAGTTCATAGACAGGCTGCGCTGGCGTTGTAATTTAGTGCCTGCCCATATAAGGTCTCGTCAGCGGCAATCCAATAACAACTGCCACGGTAATATTCAGGGTGAAGGGACTTATGGAGAGGAAGATGAGATGGTCAGGGTGGTGTTTGACACAAACTCAGCGAAACCTGAGAGAAAGTTTTAAGTGCCAGGACTAAGGTAACGTTAAATACAGCCACGGACATAGCCGAGATGGCACCAGCACAGCTGGGGAACCTTCGATGCATGTACACGAGGCTCACGTGAACTGGCGCAGTGCACAGATAAAGGCAACAGTTAAAAAGAGTGCTGAACAAAACGAATTACACAATTGAAAAGCAGCAAAAATATGAAGCATCTGATAAGCATATTCATAAATCCAGCTACTGCGAGAACAAAGCACACGGTGGAAAAGTCAATGCCCCGCTAAAGGAAGACAGTGTAAAAAAACCCATGCATGCAGTGTGTCAGGTCTTAGGTAACGAAGAAAGCGAGCTGTTTATTGATGCAGTAAGCGAATCGATGAATGAAACCTGTCATCTTTAAACGATTGACAAACGGAATGTAACAACACAACACATCCTACAAATCGAACCTGATTGAAACGAAGTAATGATAATCAAATCCTTGATGACAGCAACACTCAGTAACACTCACAAACAAATACTGTATATTGACAGTCATGTTGAATTATTTTAAAATGTTCCCTTTCTTTTCTACCTTTTAACACACTACTTTCTCGCTGCGGTACGCGGGTATATATATATATATATATATATCCGCTCTACATACTCGAATAATGGATACTTTATTGCCATCAATGATTGTTTTGGTAAAGCCATACTCAGTGTATTCATTAGATGAACGGTAAAAAGTAGGCGAGGAGGATGACTCATTGAGCATGCAGGCTGTAGTCGCGTCAACTCTATCTGAATTGCGATCACATTTGAAAACATATCTTTCAAGTTCTATTTAGTCCATATGTCAAACTCTAAGGGCACGGGGCCCCATCCGCCCGGTGTAATTATATCCGCCCGAGATCATTTTATATACTGTATTATTGTTATTAAAGCCGGATATGAAGGGTGGTAACACAATAAACTACAGATCCCATAATGCAGCGCTCAGCTGCCTTGCATCAGGGTAACCTGAATGCAATTCAGAAGATACAGAAAACAGCATAATTAAATAAGAATCTGACACTTCAGCGGACGTTTAACCGGCACAATCACAAGTGATTTCAAGTGAAGCTGCTTATGGAGAAAAAATGCACCAGTTCACCTTGCCTACTTCCTGTTGCCAGTTTTACAATCGCACTACGGTGTTCCCAAAACGCACTTTGATAAACTGGCTCGATGAGGCGCGACATGAAAAAAGTCGTACATGCGGCGACGCATGTTGGGGCTTTGTATGAATCTCAGTGAAAGACAAAGCACACGGAAAGCCTTGACACACGAGGGGGCAACCCCAATTGCTTTTTAAAAAATTTTTAGTTTTTTAGCCTTTGGGAAACCCCGGGGGGGAAGGGGGGAAATTTATGGGGGGGTTTTTTAAAACGTTTTTTGAAAAGCCATAGGGGGTAAACAAAACCGATCCCAAGGGCCGCCCCGGGGGGAACCAAATAACGAAGATAAAAAAAAGTAAAAATGAACCCTGTTTGGGGGCGTTTTCCCGTGGAAACCAAGTGTTTAAAGGAAAAACTGTTTTTGGGAGCCAAAAATCCCCTTCCCTTTTCCCCTTTTGCCGGTTTAAAAATGTTTTTAAATGCACTTTAAAAAAAAATTTTCCCCCGGGGGCCCGGCTTTTTTTTTAAAAAAAGGGCCCCTAACCTTGTTTGGGGAATACGGAAAATTTCCCTTTAAAAAAAAGGGCCCGGGTGCCTACTTAACCCAACCCATCCGGAACCCACCAAAACTACAGCAAAAAACCGGGAAAAAAAAAACCCCCCTTTACTTGGCGCCTGTGATTTGATTTTTTTTTGGAGAGGAAACCCCCTTTTCCCTACAGTTAAAAATTTGGTGAAATTTTAAAATTTTTTTTGTTTTTAAAAAGAAAGTTAATAAATTTTTAATTTAAACCTTTAGTTTTAAAAGGGGGAAGAAAATTTGGAAATATTGGATTTGGGAAAAATTAGAATAGGAATTTGGTTTTTAAATTAAATAATATAATTTTTTATGTGT
This sequence comes from Polypterus senegalus, assembly GCF_016835505.1. Taxonomy (NCBI): domain Eukaryota; kingdom Metazoa; phylum Chordata; class Cladistia; order Polypteriformes; family Polypteridae; genus Polypterus; species Polypterus senegalus. Next base: position 4,041 of record NW_024377075.1, on the reverse strand, counting down.
TGTTTTAAAAATTAATTTTGCAAAAACCTTCACTAAAACGGAAAAAACTTAATTGTGGGTTGTTATTTTAAAATTTTCCTTTTTTTTATTTTTTTTAAATTTTTTTTGGTTGATTTTTTTAAAATATTAATATATATCCCAAATTATAAATGAAAATAATTAATTTAATATATTAGTTATTTTAAAATTTTTTTTTTTTATTATTCCAAAAACTCTTCTCCCTGAAAAACCATATTTTCATAAGTTTGTTTTTTAAAATATTTTTTTAATTTGTTTTTAAAAATATCCCCAAAAAATTATATTTTATTTTAAAAATATAATAAAAAAATTAATTTATTATATTTTTTATAAAATTTTTTTTTTTTTAAATTTTAAAATTTAAATTTTTAATGCATATTTATATATTATATTATATATTTATATATATATGTATATAAGTGGTGTAAAAATCCCCCATTTTTATTTTTTTGCATTTTTAAAAAATTTTTATATAAAAATTTAAATTATAAAATATAAAAATAAAAAAAATTTTTAAATATTTTTATTTTTTGGGGGAAAAAAAAAAAATTTTTTTTGAAAAAATTCCCTTTTTAAAAATCCTAACTTTTATCCCTTAAATTTTCCCCCCCCATGTTCTGCCAACCTTTTAATAAAATTTTCCCTAAAAACTAAAGGGGTAGAAAAAAGCACCTCAAAAAAACATCACCCCCAAAAAAAGAAATTCAGGAAAAATAAGAACAGAAGGGAACCCTTTTTAAAGGTTATAAAGCCATTTCAAAAGGGACTCCAGCGAACCACAAAGGGGCCATTATCCCCTGGCAAAAACGGGGAAAAGTGGTGAACCTTCCCCGGAGTTGCCCCGGGCCCACCAAAATTACCCCAAGGGCGAGATGACTCATCTGAGAGGGCACAAAAAACCCCCGGACAACGTCTAAAAAACTGCGGCCTCACTTGCCTCAATAAGGTCATGTTAGACTCCCCCTAAGAAAGAACTGGGCAAAAAGGGCCCCCCCTGGAGATTTCCAAAGGCAAACCCTGTTAAGCAAAAAAAACATTAGGGCCTTTCTTTTGCTAAAAAACATCTAATGATTGCCAAGACTTTTGGGGAAATACCTTGTGGACTGATGAGACAAAAATTGAACTTTGGAAGACAAATGTCCCCTTACATCTGGCGTAAAAAAGGGAAAACCGCATTTCAGAAAAAAAACATCATACCAATAGTAAAATATGGTGGTGGTATTGATGGTCGGGGTTGTTTTTCTGCTTCAGGACCTGGAAGGCTTGCTTTTAGATGGAACCATAATTCTACTTTACAAAAATCCGAAGGGGAATGTCCGGCCATTGTTCGTCAACTCAAGCTGGCGATCGGGTGCTGCAACAGGACAATCACCCAAAACACACCAGCAAATCCACCTCTGAATGGCTGAAGAAAAACAAAATGAAGACTTTGGGTGGCCTAGTCAAAGTCCCGACCTGAATCAATTGGTTTGGCATGACCTTAAAAAGGGGGTTCATGCTGAAAACCCTCAAATAAAAACTGAATTACAACAATTCCAAAAATATTGGGCCAAAATTCCTCCCCGGCTGAAAAGACTCATTGAAGTTATCATGGGGGCGTTCGTTATTGCTGCTGTTGGCCCCGGGGTTATTGGTTCAGGGGCTTACTTTTCACAGGATGTAGGTTTTTTGGGTTTTTTTCCCTAAATAAAAAATTATTTTCTGCATTTTGTTTTTTTTGTGTTATATTTGACTAATGGTTAAATTGTTTGATGATCAAACATTTTGTGTGACAAACATGCAAAAGAAAAAGAAATCAGGAAGGGGCAAATAGTTTTCCCCCACCTTTTTTTATATATATATATATATATATATATATATATGCATATATATTTTGTGTGTTTTATATATGTGTGTGTTTTGTGTGTGTGTGTGTCTGTGTCTATATATATTGCCAACAGTCATATCAGTGACAAAACAATTACATTAACAATCATCTTTATTTTTTTTAAAATGTTTCCTTTTTTTTTCATAACTTCTTCAACACACTCTTCTCTGCTGCGGGTTTTTCTAGTCTATCTAATAAAAGGCAAAACCCCCCTGACTCACTGATTCATCACTAATTCTCCAACTTCCCATTTGGGGAGAAGGTGACATTTGGCAGGCTTTTCCTTCTTCACAAAAGTTAAGAAAAAGGGTTTTATTTGAAATTCCCCGTCGGTCATAGATTGCAGGAAAAATCCCCCTTTAAAACCCTTTTTTATGGTCCCCTCTTACGAAAAGGGGAAAGGCCCTGCTCGAAACCGATGTAAACATTTGTGGTAGGCCCACTTGGGCCCTATTGAACTTTCCAACGTCACTAATTTTCCAACTTCCATTTGGTAGAAAGGGTGCCCCATCTTCCAGTTTTGGGGTGGCTTCCCTCCGCTAACCAAAACCCTTCTCTTTTTCAGTGGTTGGGCGCCATTTAGCGCCATATTAACTTTCAACATCACTAATTCTCCCAAACCCCTGTAGGTAGAAAGGGTGAAATTTGGTACTTATTTGGTGGTATGATGCCACTGTCGGGATATTGAACTTTTCAACGGTCTTTGTTACTTATGGGCCCATCCTTCAAGAAATTTATGGGGGGTTCCCAACCTCGATCCTCAGTAAAAATTTTCCCATCCTGCCTTTTGGTCAGTGGAAGCGTTGGGTCCCCATCCGGCCCCCACAATTTTTCCTGCCCATAAAGGCAGTCTCTACATTCCCCCTTCCCCCCCCTTGCTTAATGCCAATTTTCCCCGGTTCTCCCTGGTTAAAATTATATTTTTTATATTTTTTTCTTTTTTTGGGACCCTTTCCTTTTTTCCCCAAACCCCCCCCATTAACATGTCATGGTGATCACCATTGATCAAAGAACTGTCACCGGGTGGTTTCCATCCCGGGAGATGGCCCTCCTTTTCCATTCTCTTTTTTACATATTCCGGCCAAATCAGGTCCCTCTTGCACCCGGGGTTGTGTCTTATTTTGAAATGGGACGGTTGGTGGGTGAGGGCGGTACAGGAGATAATTATACTAAAGGAGCACTATAAGGTAAATGCTTAAGCCCTTCCCCTATGCACCATGTAGTTGATGGCTCCCCGGGGTTGTGGTTTTTTTCAAGGTACCGAAATTTTAAATTTTTTACAACTTTAACCCCCAAGCCTAAAAAACATCTTGATTGACTTGGATTTTTTAGTGGACATGTTTTAAAAAATTTTAAACTCTAAAAAGCTGGATTTGGTTTCATCCCGGGTTGCCAAATCTTGACGATGCTAATGTCTCTTAATTTTGAACCCACAAATACGTATAATTAAAAAAAACCATGAAACTCAAACCGATTATGACAGAAAAATCCGCTGTAAATTTGAAACAAGTTTCTTTCCGGCCCGTTTTTGCATGTTAAGGGAAAAAACTGGCAAAACGGTCATATTACAACGGGCGCTAAATTGGAAACGAGTTTAACAAATAATTATTGGAAACCCCTCATTTTAAAAAGGGTTTTTTTTCATTTTTTTTTCTTTTAACACGGGTTTTTCTAGTACATATGTAATCCTGAAAAAAACCCCAAATTTTTAACCTCCCAAAGTGTGAAAATATCATTTTAATATAAAGTTTGTTTAAATAGTGATAAATAAATTAAAGATTATCAATTAGCTGATAAAACAAAAGAGATATGAATTTTTGGAAATTTCCAAGGGTTTTTCCTTTTTTCCAAAAAGAAATCAAAACACACTCCCGATTTTTTTTTATTTTTGCACCCCAAATTAAAAACCCAAAATTCCCTTTGGATAAAGGTGAATTTAAGAAAATCAACCCTTGGTGATGGTTTTTAAATTTTTTATTTAAAACATTTTTTTTTTGGGGTAATCCCCAATTCCAAAAAAAAATCCTGTTAAAAAACAACTTAAAATTTTAAAAAAATTTTTAAAATTTTTTTTTTAAAATTTGTAAAAAATTTTTAAAAATACAGGGGGAATTTTGCCAAATAAATTTTTTTTAGCATTAAAAATTAAATTTTTT